>NC_056739.1:1609645812-1609850812 GCF_019279795.1 Protopterus annectens
ATTCCTTTAGTCTCCTATATTATATGCAATTAAATGGGCCTTTATTTATATTTGTATAATATAGGAAATGAAATGGGTATTCGGCTGCTTTGAAAAGTGCCTGTAAAACTCACTTGTCATCAGACATTTCCTATGCCTCTTATGGTATTACTTAAAGTACCTAGAGTTGCAGTGATTGTTGAGTTATAAGTAAATCTCATCAGTTTCTTACCATACTCTGTGCAACTATTTATTAAACTTTCTCCCATAAAATAAAAATTTCTTTCATCTACTTGCGTATGGCATGACTATACCAATAGCATAAGTACTGTATTCTGACCTCTTTCTTTGCTTTTGCTGTTTCTAAAGTCTGCATACTAATTTCTCTTCTTTACTTTTGTATTAAGGTTTACTATCAAAACCTCGAAATTCAGAACATAATTCTTTCATGTTAGTGACTCATAATACTGATGTACTGCATATTAATTAGTTCAGTATATCGAATGTCATGCCGACGAATGCAAATTCGGTATTATTCGACATCCTTTTTCCCCTGCACCTTTTACAATAGTGTGGTAAGTATACACTTACCTGCCTGTTTTAAGAACGTACTTCACAACACTGAAATTCGCATTTATGCAGGGGGAAAGCCCCCTTGCACCCCCACACCCACTGAAAATTATATATTCCAACTCTGAGATTGCACTACAGTGAGGAACAGGATAAATTTCCCAATACGCACTGTACTGCAATCTCTATTCATAATATCGACCACGTATCAGTGAATGCACAGTGGCATTCATTGCAATGGACAATCGCAGAATTGATTTTTGGCAATAGGGAATCAGCCAACTGACGTTCGACATTCCTGTTTTCGCTAAACCTTCATTCTTTTTTTTGATAGTAAACCTGTATTAACACAGTGTGCTTGCGTCTTTTCTTTTCTTTTGCCTTGTCTTATCTCTCTCATTATATATATTTGAAAGTAATTAGGTTTTGCATTATCTTACCTCTTTTGGGGCTATATTTGGGAGTCATTTATTTATTTTGTTAAGTTTAATGCTGTTCCAGCATGAATGATTCACTTGTGATATTTCCGGTAGTGCTGCTTCCCGTAATTTTACCATGTGTTACAAATAATCAATTTCTCATTGGTATAGTCTAAGCTTGTCACATATATTGTTTAATTTCCAGTACATGCTGTATCAAACAGATACTTCTACATAAACACAGAGTGAAATAATGCATAAGTAGCTGTATATAATATGCTCACTCTGTGGTTATGTCAGAAAAAGGATTCAAAGGTAAAGATCATGCTGCCCATGAGAATATATATGATTACGTGAACAGTGCATTTCTTAGAAGTTCACAGTAACATACTCTGCACACCAGGTCTGAGGCAGAGCAGCACTCCAAGATGAGACGCAGACTTCACTTTGATGCAAATTACAGTATTATAATACAGGGCAGCATGTGTACTATGCAACACTGAAAAGTTGGATGCTGAGTGTTTCAGGGCAGGAGAACAACATTCAGTATGTGGCAGACAATAAGAGACTGTAGGTTGTCCAGCTGCTCTGCAACTGAAAAGCAGCTTTACCATCATTTTCTATACATGCAGAACAGCTTTCTCTAAAATAGCAGGATAATCAGGCAATATATTGCTGTCTCTGCTTGCATTGGCATGATGGTGTTGCTATCATTCTCTAAGGGATGGCCACCATGTTAGGTTGTACTACTATGCTTGTGTGTATGGTAGTCCATAAATAAATGTAGCTGCACATCCTTTTCTTTCCAACTATGTCTGCCAGTGTTTATATGACAATACCTGTGACAGTGCTGCTCAGGTATGCTATACTAAGAAGTATATCACAGTAAACACAGGTATTATGTATCTTGCCATATGTATACATTCTCACCTACATAAATCTTTACACCTCTTTACCCCTCCATGCTTGTGAATCACTGAATATGGTCTGTGAGAGTGATTTGTATAAATGACTCTTCTAGGTATACAGCTGTATACATTGTTCCTCAACTGTATACTGACCATATTATGAATTTTGCAGTGCTATGGTACATGGGTTAAAAAGAGCACCAATCCTGCACAAACGTATACAATCTTTATGAATATCGATGATTGCCTTGGTATTAATTTGTGTATATATGGCATCACAATAGGTTCAGCTTTCAGAATGGTTACAATTGAATTACATGAATTTTGGTCAAGTTGCTTGCTTGTTGAACCATAATTCAACCTACAGAAACCATCAAAACTCACTTCTGCAAAGTTAGGGAAGGAAATCAAATAGATCTGACCTTCTGCAAGACCCACATTAATGCTTCTTCCCTAGGTTTACTGACATGAGATGAAATATTTGTCCTAATAAACAGCCACTCAGCAATGGCTTAACTTATTGATATACACCTCATACAATTTTACATAATATTTTTGCACATGCTAAGTAGTCTTTCAATAGTAGTCTTCCTTTTCACAATATATCCCAAACCTATTTTGAGGAAGAAAGCTCATTTCAGATAAATGAGTTGAGGATTATGATTGGGTCACTGATCATAACCTGTTTATTATATGTTTGAGACGTGGATGCCAAGGAATTCACCTCCAGACCAAAGCTTGAGAGGGGAATCTTTGCATCCATGTCTAGAACACATAATATTATGTTATAATTGATGACACAATCATAATTCTTTGTTGTTCATTGAGATTTATCTAATATCAAAGCCATAAAACACTTGGTGTTCACTGTCAGAAAGGTAGTGTGATGCTGTCTCTTATATTTAAACTCTCCACCGTGCCCCTCAACAGTCCAGATTTTCACAGAACATTCAAAATTTTGCTTCAGATTTTTGATCTGTTCCTCATAAAATTTGTGATTTTTGGACAACCTACTGAGGCTTGAACTCACTAAATAAGGAATACATTTAAGTTTCAGAATTCATGTCCTTCAGGAAATGGATGATAACACATCCTGTTATTCTAGCAGCTAAGTTTATTTGAGGAATTTGGGGATACATTACCGTTATGGACTTCAGCTGGAAACAAATCTTTTATTTCTGCTGCTGTTATTTTATGGTGAGTACTGACAGATTTCATTGCCTGGTGCTAGACCCTACCTTAACAACTTTAGCAGAGAGTGCTTAACAGTTCTGAAGGTTAGGTCTCATACCACTTTGGTGCTTAACTGATTTGTCTTTTTCTGAATATCAGCACATAATCACTGGACTCCATGCATCACAATATAGTTCAGCTTGTTACACTCAAACACACACTAGCCCTAGTAAGCTAGATCAATGAAAATTAATTGTAATCAAATGACAATGGGGTAAATTACTTCTGTCAACAGATTAGGTCAGTTCCTATCAATGACAGCCATTTTATTGCTGAGTGCACCCAAAATATCTGACTATGAGCAATATATGAATAATGAAAATAATAATGTATTTCAGTTTACTGCTGCTAGACACGTACAGTGCAACCACTGCAGCCTTATTATACACATGCACACAAACACACACACACACACACACACACACACACACACACACACACACACACACACACAAAAATACATGCACAGGTGAGTACACACATACACACACACAGACACACACACACACACACACACACACACACACACACACACACACACACACACACGCACACACACATACACACAAACCACATACATATGCCATGTTGCTGATTGTGTGTATCCTTCAGATGTTTGACTGTGATCAAATAAATAATGGCAACAGTAATGTATTTCAGCTCATTGCTGTCATATACATCCCATTGTGACCCCCCACACATATGCATATACACACAAACATGCAATCACTCATTTATACACATATATGGGATAAACAATTGAGCCACTACATTGACTGTGCACAACTCAAAGATGTGTTATCAGGAAGAAATAAATGAATAAACAACTAAATTGCTATTGTAGTATATTTGAGCTTGTTGCTGTGACACACATACAGTGCAACTTATTTTGACACTTCTGATATGGAGACTGTCCTCATGAGTAATGAAAACATATTCATATATACTTATATGTGTTTATTTATACACACACACACACACACACACACACACACAGACACACACACACACACACACACTAATTATAGCTACTTTACAAACTATGGATACTTGAGATGCTTGACTGTGATGAAATACTGCATTATTGTTTAGCCAAAGTGCTATGTGACTACTGCTGTTGTCTGACTACATTTGATTTTTTCTACCAACCTGCCCCATCTTTATCATGCTTTTACACTTTGTGGATTATTAGTTGCCCCCACTACTATAAATTTGGATTTGGACATTCCTCCCAATCTTATCTCATCTGCTCATTCTACTGTCTCTGAGAAATCAACTGGAAGTACCCCCTTAGACTCTTAAAGCTTGAGGTATCTTCTTTGTCATACCATTGCACTCATTTAGTGCACACTGCAAATTTCATAGAATTAATCTTTTTTTCATCTTACTTTTAAAATGTGTAACATCTGGGACTAGGCTACCAATCACTAGTAGGTCCAGGAAATGCTTTTCCTGAATCAGTTTTAGATTACTGCTTCTGTTTTGCTCCTGTTGAGGCAAGAAGCAAAGAGACATTATTTTCTGGCATTCTTAGACATTACCAATGACTGGAAAGACTGAAAAATTGATTCTTATTTGTTGGCTTTGGCTTGTTGGCTATTTCCTTCTTCCTTATGAGAGAAGGAGCAAGGATACATTGATTCTGCTGATGCTAGATAAGACAGTGTGCATGAGATTTCACTGAATGGTCTGGTTGCAGTTTTGTTCACAGCCTCTTCAAGGTCTTTGTGCAGCTTGGCTTTCTGCTGTGCAAATTGCTGTAGGTTCTGTCAAGGGTATCTACTAAGAGAAGACAATAGCAAATTACCGAACCAATAAATATTTGGGTTAATACTATTTTTCATGAAGCAGTTTGAGACAAGTGCTACTCTTTTGCTTCCAGTGAGAGAAGGAACAAAGTGGACTTTAATAATTTTTGAGTATTGTTGTTTTTGCCACTGCATTTAACCTGTTGATTTCTATATTCTTGCCAATTATAAATGTTTTCTGCTTGAGTTACTGTGTATATTACAGTGGAGAGTAGCCTGGTCTCGTTCTGTGCTGAAAATCACTGTGAAACCTTACAGTGTGCTGATTCTGATTAGCCAAAGAGCTAGTTTATTTGATTACTGTTTTTCTAAGTATACATAAACGTGTCATGTTTGTGTAAGGTTTGGCATCAGTCAGTAGTTTTTAGTAGTGCCCAGCACTGAAGCAGGCATTTAGAACTGAAATTTTCCCCATAAAACTGCCTCCAAAGTTTCCTCTGTGTGTGTGTGTGTGTGTGTGTGTGTGTGTGTGTGTGTGTGTGTGTGTGTGTGTGTGTGTGTGTGTGTGCGTGTGGGCATGTGTGTCTGTGTGTACTTATGAAGTTGTGTCTGTATGTATTTGTCAATTATTTTAAGTAAAGAGGATAAAATAGCTAAGGCATACTACTTAGTGAAGTCAGCTGAGTTACTGGGCCAGATTCAGGAAGCCTCCGTGTAAGAGTTATAACTCTTACACGGAGGCTGCAGTTAAACTGTGTGATGTCAGCATGTCATGCATATGCATGAGGTGCATGAGGCATGCTGAATCACACTAGTAACTCTTACACGGTCCGTGTAAGAGAGTAGGGGGCGTGTCTGTAGGCTAAGCCCTGCAAGCGGACACGCCCCCGGAAGACTATAATGGCTGAAAGTAAACAGCCACGAGAAAGGCCATGAAAATGTGAATAAACACACTACACAACACATGCCCCCATAGACCCTCACTGTATAATGTGGAGAGATGTTATAAAATTAAATTAAAACCTTTTATTTTTTTTAAACCTCAGAATGTTTGCTACTGTGTGCGCGCTGGGTGTGCTACTAGCGCAATCACAGTTAGCAGTCAGTGGAAAAGGATATAAGAACTAAATATGCAAAGTAAGCCAAGAAATAATAGCTTAGCGGTAGAGTTGCCGGCCTAAGAGTAGGCAGGCAGGGTTCGAGCCCCTACAACAACCTTTTTTTTTTTTTGTAAATAAGCACTAAAAGCCCCTGACAGTATTGTACAAATGTAAATGTATTCCCTTTTGTAAAATGGAATGAAATAGTGCATATATTTTAAAGTAACATAAGAATAAAAATAGTCAGAAATGTACTGATAGCTAAGCTGTTGTGAAACAGAGTGCCCGTAGCTGAGTAGTGTTTCAAAGCTGCAAACTGCATGCCCGCTGCCAAGCTGCAGTTAGACAGACTGAAACTGTGTGCAATTAGCTTAACATGTGTGTCAGTAGCCAATTAGGATTTATCCCAGCGCACACCGCTTGCGCGCCCCACAAGCTAACTGCCAGTGCGCATGTTACCTCCGCCAAACGAGCAGACCAGGTTTAAAGTGCTTAAAAGTGCCTTTATGGCACTTTGATTGACAGGTCCTGTACTCAGTTTGAAAGTTTGCTAAGAAAAATAAATTCCCACTGTCAGTCTCGAACCCAGGACCTTGGTAACATTAGTCTGTATGACCTACCACTAAGCCATGCCTGCTTTACAAGAACACAGTGCTAAAATAAATATAACATGTAATAGTAGGAATCAGTATAAAGGCAATATAGGAGATGTACTATCCAAAGCATGTCAGGTAGAGTTGTAATGGCCAAATTACTGGATTCCCATACTAGTTCAGTGTGAACAGAAACAGCACTGCTACCTGTTAGCTTGTACATAATAATGTAAGGTAATGTACATATGTGAAGGTATGTATATCTACACATACATATATATAAATATATATTAATACATATGAAATATAATCGTAGGTCTCAGTAGCCATACACACTCACTACAGGAAAAAGTTAACATAATTGCTGCAACCTGAATCTGCAACACAGCCTGACCCCTGTGTGACCTACTTACCCTTCTAACTGCTTACAGGTGGCCTCAGCACTTTGATTGACAGGTCCTGTACTCAGTTGGAAAGTTTGCAAAGTAAAAATTCCCACTGTCAGTCTCGAAACCAGGACCTAGGTAACATTAGTCTGTTTGACCTACCACTAAGCCATGCCTGCTTTGGAAGAACACACTGCTAAAATAAATATAACATGTAATAGTAGGAATCAGTATAAAGGTAATATAGGAGATGTACTATCCAAAGCATGTTTGGTAGAGTTTTAATGGCCAAATTACTGGATTCCCATACTAGTTCAGTGTGAGCAGAAACAGCCCTGCTACCTGTTAGCTTGTACATAATAATGTAAGGTAATGTACATATGTGAAGGTATGTATATCTACACATACATATATATAAATATATATTAATACATATGAAATATAGTTGTAGGTCTCAGTAGCCATACACACTCACTACAGGAAACAGTGAAGATATATGCAGCAACCAGAATCTGCAACACAGCCTGGCTCCTGTGAGACCTACTAAGCCCTTTAACTGCTTAAAGGTACCTCCAGCACTGTGATTGATAGGCCCTATACTCAACTCAAAAGCAGAATATGAGCATACTAGTAGGCCCTACCACAAGACCATTGTAACACTAGTCTGTATGACCTACCACTAAGCCATGACTCTCATACAGGAATATAGTGCTAAATAAGTGGAACATGTAATAGTAGGAATGAAGATAAAGGCAATATAGTATGTCTACTACCCAAAGCATGTCAGGCAGACTTTTATAGTCCCAATTACTGGATTCCCATACTAGAGTAGTGTTAACGGAAACAGCCCTGCTAATTGTTAGCTTGTACCCAATAATGTCAGCTAATGTACATATATGAAAGTATGTATATGTACACAGATATATATATATATATATATATTTATATAGCAATACATATGACATATAGTTGTAGGTGTCAGTATGCATACACACTCACTACAGGGAACAGGCAAGATAAATGCAACAACCTGAATCTACAACACAGCATGAAGCATGGGAGATGTACTAACCTTCACACTCACAGAACACTGTCAACAGCATACCAGCATGGTCCACGCCCTACAATCTGAAAGGGCAACGCCTATCTCACATACCCTTTTATAGCAGTGTCCTGAAATCACAGTGAGACATGCAAGTAGTACACACCCAGCTGCTTGCAATTAGCAAATGCTGCCTTACAATTGGTTCAGGAGAGAGAGAGAGAGAGAGAGAGAGAGAGAGAGAGAGAGAGAGAGAGAGAGAGAGAGAGAGAGAGAGAGAGAGAGAGAGAGAGAGAGAGAGAGAGAGAGAGAGAGAGAGAGAGAGAGAGAGAGAGAGAGAGAGAGAGAGAGAGAGAGAGAGAGAGAGAGAGAGAGAGAGAGAGAGAGAGAGAGAGAGAGAGAGAGAGAGAGAGAGAGAGAGAGAGAGAGAAGACAAAATATACAGACAGCCAGCAGCAAAATTCAAGCAGCACGAGTGACACACCAAAAGCTGCCACAAACACAGGTAATGCAAAGTAGCAGGTTAATCCTGTGTATACTGTGACACCTCCAAATGTATCATAGTTCACTATCTATAGCTCTGTCCATGAGATAGGTTTTGTGTGCATAGTCCTGAAATATATACATATGTAATATTGCTGTACATGTTGCCCATATGTGAAACTTCCGTAGCTTAGAACAGAAGGCCAGTTGTGCATATGATGCAGTAGATACCAGGGTCAGTAGAGGTTACTCCTCATTGGTGTGGGACCACTGTGTCTGTATGGCACTCTTCAGGTACACATCCTGTAGTATGGCCAGGGAGTAGTATTAGTCTGTAATGTGGTGCCATGTCCTCCAGGGGTGAATGTAGCACACATCCAGGGATACCATTCTGCAACAGTGATGCTATGTGTCCTGCAATGTTGAGGGTGGCCCTCACCTGGACATGTGAGAGGATAGGGAGGTTACAGTCATCTGTGATAACTAATTCCACTTGTGTAGGAGAATGGGGGGGGGGGTATCTGCACCTAAGCTGTCTGCAACAATATTGCCAATATCTCAAACATGTTTTCCATACGGAAATGCACACACAGTATCATCCCACATCCACACACTTGCCACATTCAGGCTTCAAAACACTATCTAGGTATATTCTGGTACATCTGCATGTTACAGTAGCATGTAGCACTATACTGAGTAGTGGCAGTTGTCTGTTGCCATGTTGTTTGGATAGAGTAAAAGGAGCATTTGTTTATCCTACTTTGTTTTGTGGACATTAGTTGAAGTGTAACCTTACATGCATCATTGGTACCAACACCTTCTGTGTTGTTGTTCTGTTTGTACAGGGTGCTGTCAACATCACTGTTTGTTAAGGGAAATGTGCACCCTGCAGTGCATAGCCCCATTTGGCAAAAGAGACATCCCACCCCCACCATTGTGCACTCACACCAACCCCACCCACAGTAAAACGCATACTTTCCATTTGCAAGATCCAAACCCCTACCTAGATGTGTTATGACTCTAAAGGCAGACACATTAGCAGAGTGTGCTATTTGCATTAGTAGGAGCAATCTTTTCCAATGCTGTACTTAGAGGGTGCTGACATCATCTGTGTTTACGAAGAGGGATGTGCACCCTGTAGTGTGTTCTCCCAGTTGGCAAAAGGCACTTTCTCTCCACAGCGTTATGCACACACACAAACCCCACTCATACTAACACACATACATTCCCTACCTAACTCTGTTATAACACTAGAGACGGACGTATTAGCAGAGCGCGCTATTCGCATTATTGGGAGATTTCATTTCAGTTGATCTACTTATAGGGTGCTGACATCATCAGTGTTTAGAAAGTGGAATGAGCTCCCTGTGGTGTGTTTCCACAGTTGCCAAAAGGGATGTTCTTCTCATACACACACTTACCCCCATTCACACACACACATGCCACTTGCTGGATTCAAACCCCTACCTAACTATGTTATGACACTAGAGACGGATGTATTAGCAGAGCGCGCTATTTGCATTACTGGGAGATTTCATTTCAGTTGATCTACTTATAGGGTGCTGACATCATCAGTGTTTAGAAAGTGGAATGAGCTCCCTGTGGTGTGTTTCCACAGTTGCCAAAAGGGATGTTCTTCTCATACACACTTACCCCCATTCACACACACACATGCCACTTGCTGGATTCAAATCCCTACCTAACTATGTTATGACACTAGAAACGGACGTATTAGCAGAGCGCGCTATTCGCATTACTGGGAGATTTAATTTCAGTTGATCTACTTATAGGGTGCTGACATCATCAGTGTTTAGAAAGTGGAATGAGCTCCCTGTGGTGTGTTTCCACAGTTGCCAAAAGGGATGTTCTTCTCATACACACTTATACACACACTTACCCCCATTCACACACACACATGCCACTTGCTGGATTCAAATCCCTACCTAACTATGTTATGACACTAGAGACAAATGCATTAGCAGAGCGCGCTATTCGGATTACTGGGAGGTTGCATTTCTACTGATCTACTTATAGGGTGCTGACATCTTCATTGTTTGGAATGGGGAATGTGCATCCTGTGGTGTGTTTTCACAGTTGTTAAGAGGAACATTTGAACTAAGTGTGTGAGCATGCCCAGTTCAGCCTTCCCATGGCATGTTGTGTGAATGATGTCTCATTTATCAAAGTGTGTGAGCATGCCCAGTGTGAGCTTTCCATATGTTGAACTATGCAGCCCATCACAGTTGTGGATGAGTGTGAACTCCATAAAATAACTCCTGTTTAAGGTTGTGTGTTCTGTGACATGTTGTGTAGTTACTGTCCAGATGCTTCCTGTGAACACAACAGGGATTATACTGTGCCTGCAGGTTTTGCATGGGATACTTTGCATACAATTGTTAACATCCATTCCTACTGACCTAGCACTGTAGTACTGTATAGTG
This sequence comes from Protopterus annectens, assembly GCF_019279795.1. Taxonomy (NCBI): domain Eukaryota; kingdom Metazoa; phylum Chordata; order Ceratodontiformes; family Protopteridae; genus Protopterus; species Protopterus annectens. The sequence continues at coordinate 1,609,656,715 of NC_056739.1, forward strand.
TAGTGGTTCAGTACTTTCACTGTGGTGGACAGTATCCTGGGCTTTAGTCCTATCACTGATTTACATTTCCATACTGTGCACAACAGCCTCTTTAGGGTCCAGTTGTGCACGCCTGCACAAAGGCAGTGCCTCTATGGACTCTGGTAATTACTGCCCCATAAGCTTAACAAGTGTAGTCTGCAAAGCTATGGAGAGGATCATAATGGAGCTCATAAAGAAAGATATGGGGGACATGCAGACATTGTACCTGTCCCAGTTTGTGTTGATCAAGGGCAAGTCATGCCTTTTGTACTTGGTTGACATTATCAAAACAGTAACTAAGGCCATTGATGAGGGAAAGGCAGTCCATAGAGCCTACCTTGCCCTTGAAAACACTTTCAACACAATACCCCACTCAGGTAGTGTAGGAAACCCTACCAACAGAAATGTACACCCATATGTCACAAGATCAGGTTGCAAACTGTCTGACGGACAGGACCCACAGGGTTAGAGTTGCTGGCACTATGTCAGACTCCAGGCCAGTCACATGTGGTCTCACACAGGGCTCAGTCCTTGGCCCCCTATTGTTTATCTACTTCTCAGAAGTACAGGCCAACATGGGAGGACTTTGGCTGACAAAGTTTGCAGATGACTGCACACTGGGTGCCATAGTGGACAGTGCATCAGACACGGATATCCTTCAGAAGGGACTCACGGACACTGATAGCTGGTGCCAGAGCCATGGCCTGAAGTCAACTTGCAAAACATGTGTAGTCATACCCTTCAGGGAAAGCAAGGTAACCCCAAGCTACCATATAGGTGGCAATCCTCTAAGCACAGAGGAGGTTATCATGGACCTGGTGACCCAGGTTGACAGTCACTGTTCTGATGACACTCACATTGCTAAAGTGGCTAGTAGGACCTTCTACATTGTCCACATGATCAGGAAGGGATCCACATCCAGATCTAGTGGGTCATTGTTCCCCTGTACTCTTCACTTATCGGACCGGTGATCTGGTACACTGCCTTATCTGGATGTATCTCACCTGACATCTGCAGCAAGTGGAGAGACCCTGAATGTCCCCAACAAAAGGATAAAGGGTCTCCAACATCTGTCATATGCTGCCAGATTGAAGACACTACAGCTCTATTCAGTCACATACTGTCTGCTTACAGGTGACATGTGCATGACATGCAAGCATGTCCAACCAGGGATTAATGGACATGCTCCACCTCAAAATCGTCAGATCCACCTGAACCACTAGTGCAAGTGACTTACACCATAGCAGGGATGTACATTGGACATGTTGGAGGGGTGGATTTATCACTCGGAGACTCCCTATGCTGTGGAATACAATCACAGTCCATGTGAGTCACAGCACCTTGCTGGCTCTGTTCAAGAGGTATCCTGACCTGTGGATGGGAAATCATAGGTTTACCCCGGGGATCGTCACTGTGTCACTGCTGGAGACAGGCACGCCAAACTAATGGGCACAGTACTGTTTCCATATAAGGGGTGGCGTACGCAACCAGACTCTGGGCTAAGCTTAGAACTGCCTTGGGGCAGATAGCCTAGTATGAACCTATGAACCTATGAACCTATCTGACCATGTTGCATTATGTTCATATGTGAACTACTTACAACGGCCTCATCCAACATCAGTAGTGTATTCCACAACATGGGTGTACATTGGCAAACACTACCGATGTGCCCAAGGCCATTTCTAATGCTTATTGGATAGTGTGTTTGTCCATCAACACATCGTAAGTGCAGTTTGTCATGACATATGTCTTGTTTTGTATACTGTGCCTCTGTCTACCTGTGACACAACATTGATACCCAGGGTATACCTACCATCTCCCATCCACTCGTTAGGATCCCTGTTGAGTAGAATCAATGAGTGACTCTATGGATAACCTGTACTGGTAGTTTACTCATGCGTGGGGTGGCTTCTGTGTTATGGATAATGCAGTACAGCTTGTCCTATGTATGTCAGTGCTGGGGTTCAGGTCCGTCATGTGCATATCTCCCTGCCATTCACATTGTACAAGGTACGGCATGTGCATTGCTGCCAGCTTGGACATGGCTTTCTACATCAGGCACAGCTTGTGTCTGGGTGGCCAGCATGGCAGTGTGTGGAGCTGAATTCTGTTTAATCAGGCGACACATTACATGTGTTCCAGCTCTTTGATACTCCTGGTGAGGTACTGTTGTGGACTTTACAGTTGCTGAATGTATCTGCTGAGGTACACCCCACAGGCGCTGTTGTGGTCATTTGTAATGCTGCTGAAAGATAACTGCAAAACCACAATGACCTCCCGTTAGCTAGATGTCATAACCCTCATGATTAGGTTGGTATACGGATTGTTTCTGTTAACCCTACAGCCACATTTTTGTCCAATGCAGGATATCTATCACCTTGTGTCCCCCATTCTGGCATTACATGTTAGGTATGTCATGGGTCAACACCTATGTGGGAATTGGTGGTCACTTACTGGATATCCACAGAGGCTGACTATACTGTTTTCACCATTTAACATGCTGACATGGCTATGGCACCAGTTGTCTGTTTCTATGTGGCCCTTTTATTGGATGCTTGTGTCAGCTGGTGTATCGGATATGTCAGGCGGCTTGTTGTCCTCTACAAACATGTTCCAGCACAGTCCTTACTTGTTGGCCTGTACCTATGGGGCATATATACCAGATGGTGAAGGTCCCAGGACCAAGCTTTGTGGGATGCCTGTTATATGTGGTTTGTAGTCTGACATGGCTGCTGCATGTCTGACCATGTCAGTTCTGTCATTGGTCTGGTTTGCAACCCCTCTCATGACATTTGGGGTGTATATATCAGCTGGTGAGCAAATCTATACGGAACACATAGGGTATTGTACAGAAGGCTTTGCAAGGTCCAGCTACACTGTGTGGACCACATTGCCCTCATCACTGACTTCAAGTACTGTTTCAACTGAGTCACACATGTTTAGGGGTGGGGTCTGCACTTTGTAAACCCACACTGGGTAGGGTCGGGTGTCAATAGATCCACAATATCATTATGTCTGTGGTACATGCTGGTCCTTTCCATAGCTGTGCAGACCAAACCTCTCATGATTCTGTGGTGGTTGTCCATTCAGGAGACACCTTTGTTGAGAACACCCACTGTTGTTGTACACTGCTCTTTGGGCACGCACTGTGGTAAGGGTGACATAATGTCAGGGAGGCGGCAGTCTGCTGGGGAAGGTATTTGGCATTATGGGGGTTTGCACTGCACATGTCAGGATGTATGTTGGCCATACCTGTGTGTGTCTGGTATGTTGTTTGTAATATCTGTGTGATCCGGAGCATATCCAGGAATCAACAACATGCTTACTACCATCATTTGCAACAGCCTTGGGGTTATCTGTAGTGTCCTGTACAATCTGTATCATAATGGGTTCATACTAGGCTACCCCCCTAGGGCATCTGTAAGCCTGCATGTCCATTTTGTTTGATGGATTCTGGGGAATTGTCTACACCTGTGTCAGTTCTAGTATGATACCAGGGGTATAGTGACTAACAGCTCAGAAGCTGACTTCACACTTCTTCGGACTGAGATGGTATCCATTAAGCCCACTGGGCCAGTGGAAACCACAACACACAATGGTGACTCCTGCACAGACACTTTCTACGGACATCTCCGAGTAAGCATGGACCATGCAATCACAAATGAGAATGAGACCCTCACCACCAAGGGAAAGTGGCCTGTCTGGTGGACCCCAGCCACAAACGAACTGTATAACAGATGAAGGATACTAATGCAAGACAGAGCTACATCTCCAGAATGTAAGGCAGCTGTGATCAGCAGTAGTAGAAAGCTACATTCTCACATAAAGACACCCAAGTTCAACTTGGGGACATAAATCACCACAGACGATGAAGGTAACCACACTGCTTTCTTCAGTTATGTCTGACGCCTGGGTGGGAACCCTCATATATGCTCAGATTTGGTACACAACAACTTATATTCCAGGGACCTGACAGATATTAGTGACACCCTGGCAGACCAGTTCAGTGCAATGTACCCGCTCCCTCACCCCCAAAGCATGATAGTTATCACAGCTGTATGTAACCTCACTGTCATCCTGGATGTCCATGTGAGAGCCGCAGTCAGCAAAGACGAGTACACAGCATCAATGGGACCTGATGGTATCCCCAGTTGCATGCTATGTGAACTACAGATGGAGCTAAACCTGTATATGCAGATGCTATTTAACCTTAGCCTTGCTACAGGATCTGTACCTGAACACTGGCGACGGCAACAGTGGTCCCACTCCACAAAGGAGATGCCTCCACAGACCCTGGCAGCTACCACCACACAAGCTTAAACAGCCTTGTCTGCAAAGCTTTGTGAAGGGTCATTATGGAGCTTCCACACAGAGACATTGGTGTCCTACAGACCCTTGATCCCACCCAATTCAGCTTTGTACAGGGCAGATCCTGCGTTTTGCACCAAGTTGACTACTTTGAAACTGTCAGTAGAGCCGTTGATGAGGGCTACACAGTACACACAACCTACCTGCGCTTGGCTAAGGCCTTTGACACAATACCCCACTCAGGCATCATAGACAAGCTCAACAGCTGAAATATAACACCATATGTCACAGCATAGGTTGCAAAATGGCTCAGAAACAGAACCCATAATGTCAACATTGCAGGTGCCTTGTCAGGTTCAAAGCCAGTCACAAGTGGTGTCCCACAAGGTTGTGTCCTGGGACCTCTCTTATTTGGTATTTACTTTTCATATGTGAAAGCAAACATAGGAGGGTTGTGGCCGACAAAGTTTACAGATGACTGCAACCTGGGCACCATAGTGAATACATCAGCCAGCACACACATCCTACAGACTGCCGTCACACAGACAGATAGCTGGTGCTGGACTCATGGCCTGAAACTGACTGCAACTGATGTGTAGCCATCCCCTTTGGGAGGAACACAGTACCCACAGATCTGTACATAGACAGCAACCCAATGAGTACAGGAAACACATCAGACAGCTGGGGACACATGTAGATAGTGACATCTCATTTGACACCCATGTTGCCAAAGTTGTTTGACAGACTTTCTATCTTGGCCACCTTATCATGGAGGGTATTCCATCCAGACCATAGGAGGTCATTGTACCACTATACTTCTCCCTTATCAGGCCCATGCTTGAATACAACGCCCCATTTGGTATGTACCTCAACCAGCACTTGCAGCAGCTGGAGAGACCCCACAAGTACCTTACCATGAAGATCAGGGATCTACAACACATGTCATATACTTCATGAATAACTAAAAACAAGCTTTTGTCAGTGTCATACGACATACGTACAGGTGACCTATGCCTGACATACAAGACCATGTCCAATCAGGATTTGGTAGACATGCTCCACTGCAAGCAATCCACATCCACCAGAAACATGGGAGCTAAAGATTTGAACCTCAGCACATACATGTATAGGACATGCTGAAGGGACAGAGTCATAACTCAGAGGCATCTCAAACTCTAGCAGAGTATCCCAGTTCATGTTAGACAGAGTACCTCACTGACTCTCTTCAAGAGACATCTGGACAGCTGCATGTGGACAGGGGCACAGACTAGACAGAGGCATAGTCACATTATTCAATTATGTAAGGTGGTCATAATGTGTCACTACTAAGTCAGAGGCACAATATTTCGTATCTATGCAGTACACATATTACCACTATGAGGGGTGGCAATAGCAATATTCATCAAGGACACCCTCACCTCATGGTTGGTGGCAACACACGATGCATTGGACACCATCCGGTGCAATTAACCATAGGCAAGACTGCTCTGCAGTTTGTAGCATGTTACAGGCCATCCTCTGAAACTCAGGTACCTCACAGAGCTTTCATGAAAACAGTGGCGGGATACATGTACCTGCAAACACCATCACACTGGGTGATCCCAACTATCCAAATATAGACTGGGATCAGTACTACAGCCCCAACACTCTAGCCCACAGGTTCCTAGAGTTCATACACTCACATGCCATGGAAGAACTAGTCACCATCCCCACAAGAGGAGACAACATAGTAGATCTCATCATCACAAACATGGGCTCACAATGTTCAACACCAGAGGTATACCCATCATTGGTGAGATCAGATCATAACCTACTCTCAGTGGAAGTCCACATCCCACCCCCACCCCAGATAGAAAAGACCACAGTGCAGAACTTCTCAGAAGCCGACTACACACTTCTAATGACTGGTGTGGTCTCTTTCAAAGCCCCCAAGCCAGCAGACACCATTACCCAAGCCACTGTATCACTTACAACTGCCTTCTACCAGCACCTTCAGGACTGCATGGATGAGGCAATCCCAAACAAAACACAGACTCGTTGTACCAGAGGCAAGCGCCCAGTGTGGTGGACCTCAGCCATAAACAAGCACTACAACACAAGGAAGGAGGTACTACAAGATAGAGCGATATCCGTGGAAGGGTAGACACCCCTGCTCAATATAGGTGAAACACTGAGTTCCCCATGAAATCATCCAAGGCTAATATTGGGAGTAAACCCACTAAGGACTCACGGGACAACCATGAGGCCTTTTATACATACGTTACACACCTGGGAGGAAACTCCCAGATATGCTCAGAATAGGCTCAGAATGCTGTAAATATCACTGAACCTACAGACATTGCCAACATACTGGCTGACAGGTTCAGTGCAGATTTCTCCCCCACCCCTCCACCACAACTGGAGAGATATGTATGAAAGAGGATTGTAGCCCCCCAAACATCTCAAATGCTCAGGTGGGAACTGCTCTATCCAAGGGAAAGAACGCAGCATCCATGGGACCAGATGGTGTCCCTGGTTTTGTGCTCCATGAACTCACTCAAGAATTAAACCCGCAGTCAGGGCAGCTGTTTGATCTTAGCCTCAACTCAGGATATGTTCCCAAGGAGTGGCATATGTCAATGGTGGACCCACTTCACATGGGGGTGCCTCCACCAACCACGGAAACTACCATCCCATCAGCTTGACAAGCAGGGTCTGCTAAGCTATGGAGAAGATCATAATGGAAGTCATAGCTGAGGACATAGGGGACTTGCAGACATTAGATCCAACCCAGTTAGGCTTTGTCGAGGGCAGATCATGCCTTTTAAACTTGGTTGACTGTTTCATAACAGACACCAAGGCCATTGACAAGGGCAAGGCACTCCACACAGCCTACCTTGACCTGGCAAAGGCTTTCAACACAATACCCCACTCGGGTATCATTGAAAACATCACCAGCTTAAATGTGAACCCATACATCACAAGATGGGTTGCAAACTGGCTACGTGACAGAACAGACAGGTTCAGACTTGCTGGTGCCATGTCACACTCCACAACTGTCACAAGTGGTGTCCCACAGGGCTCAGTCCTGGGCCCACTATTGCTCAGCATCTACTTTTCAGAAGTACAAGCAAACACAGCAGGATTATGGCTGACAAAGTTTGAAGATGACTGCAAACTGGGAACCATAGTTGGACACCCATCTGACACAGACATCCTTCAGAAGGGTGTCATAGACATGGATAACTGGTGCCAGAGCCATGGCCTTACATTAAACACTAAACAATGCATAGCCATACCCTTTGGGAAGAACAAGGTTACCACTAGTTCCCATGTAGGTGGCAATCCTCTAAGCACACAGGAGGTTATCAGGGACCTGGGCACCCAGGTTGACAGTAACCTTTGTTTGACACTCACGCTGCCAGGGTAGTTAGGTAGAACTTCTACATTGCCCACCTCATCATGCAGGGATTCACATCTAGATCCAGGGAGGTCATTGTTCCCCTGTACTCTTCACTCATCGGACCATTGATTGAGTGCAATGCCCCATTCAGCATGTATATGACCCGACACCTATGGCAATTGGATGGGCCCACAAATTCCTCGACAGGAGGAGAAAGGGTCTCAAACATATTTCTTATGCTGCCCGACTGAAGGAATTCCAGCTTGATTCCGTGACTTACCGCCTGCTCAGAGGTGACCTGTGCCTGACATCCAAGGCCATGTCCAAACCTGAGTTAATGTACACGCTTCACCTCAAGACCTCTACATCCATCAGAACTACAGTGGCAGGAGATTTAAACCTCAACACAGATATTAATAGGATGTGCTGGAGGGACAGATTCTTCAACCAGAGAGTCCCTATGCTGTGGAACAACATCCTGGTACATGTGAGGCTGAGTACCTCACTGGCTTTGTTCAAGTGAGATCTTAATCAATGGATGGGAGATTGCAGGTATGCCCCAGGGATAACCTCAGTATCACTGCTTGTCAGAGGCACAGCAATATAATGGGCAAATTATCCGTCAGAGTGAAGGGGCGGCAGACTCCACGGAACTCTGGTCTAGGCTTATAAATGCCCTAGGGCAGATAGCCTAGTATGAACCTGTGAACCTGTGAACATAGGCCTGTGGCAGTTCCTGCTATTAGGACAGTGGTCTGCAGCAAGCTATATAGTAGTAGTCAGTTTTAGCCATTGGTGTTTGACCATGGCTAATGCATGTTGCTTCTTGTTGTGGTAACAACAGGGGTGTGTGGTTATCCATGCCATTTATTGGTAGTCACCCTCATTTTGTATCTTGTTCCATGTTTTTGCACATGTACATCACTGTATGAGGTGTGACCCTGGTAGTGTCAGGGTGCTGATGTGCGCTTTGACCCTGTTTTCTATTACAGCACTGATATGTGCATTGCCTATACTGTGTGCATTTACACTGCACACATCTTGCTGTTTATACCTTTGGCATTGGGTAGCATTACATCTAGGTTCCTATCCCTTGTGATAGCTATGAGGTGGGTTTGTGTTTTTGTGGTTTATGATTGGTGAGGGTGGATGTTAGTCATGGTCCTCAGGTGTGCATATGATACATGGTGTTACATTACTTAACACATGGCATTCATGCCTCGGGTGGTGCTGCAGGGCTGCCTCTGTCGGATGCACATACTACACTCCTGTACGTTTGGAAGCAGGTTGTGTCATGTTAGGCATCCCTGTTACTGTATGAGTGAGTCAGAGCGGGTATCAGTCCCAGTGTTCCTACTGACTAAGCATATGTGCTATGCGTTGCCTCTTTGCCAAGGCCAGGGCATACTGGGCACGCCTCCTTCTGCCTACTGGGACAAGGTCAGGTTGTTCCTCCTCCGAGTCACCCCCTGCCTGTGGTGGCCTTGGCAATGGTGGGGGGATGTTTGGCCCAGCCCTGTGCTGGTCCTGCTGCAGCTGTTTCTGCAGGATCATATTATGTAGCATAGCACATATCATGATCATTTGGGTACATGTAGTTGGTGTGTACTGCAAAGCTCCACCAGACGTGTCCAGACACCGGAACCATGACTTGAGCAGCCCAAACACACGGCCTATGATATTACGTGTTTGTGCGTGTGCCTCATTATGGCGTTCCTGTTCGGGTGTGTGTGCATTTCTGATGGGTGTCATCAGCCACGGCTCAAGTGCATAACCAGCATCCCCACTAGGTGTCCGTGTGGGAAGTCCCCATTGGCAAATGACTGGTACAGCTGCGCCAGATGCCAGATGTGGGAATCGTGGTAGCTCCCAGGGCAGCCAGCACACACATTCATTATTATGCCCTGGGCATCACACACGACCTGGCAGTTGATGGAGGGTATCCCTTGCGGTTAATGTAGACTCTACCCGCTCACCGGCTGGTGCCTTGATGCGTATGCGTGCAGTCTATTGCACCCAGCACCTCAGGGTATCCCGCTATTTGCTGGAAGAGACGCATATTGCTGGCCACAACCTCACGGTCATTAGGGACATATATATGATCACTGACATGTGGTGACATGGCATCCAGGAACTAGTGCAGTACCCTGGAGGCTGATGCCTGTGATATCCCATCATATCGCCAGTTGGTCTCTGGAAGGTACCTGTTGCTAGTATTCTTAGGCCAACACATACCTTGGTTTCCACTGGGATGGGTTCCCCTCTGTTGGTTCTGTGTGTGAGGCGTGGCCTGCACAGCTCAACAATCTGCTGCAGGAGCTCTCTGTCCACTCTATAGTACTCTACTATCTCCAGCTCATGTAACCCATGGTAGGTGACCCTGGGCCTGTATACTCTTCTCCTTCTCCTCACTCTGGGTTGTCTGTCAGCATCTGCATTATCACCACCCTCAGCAATTCGCCTATGTCTGATTATAACAGCTATGGCAGCCCCTAGCATTTCTGCTCTGAGTTCAGCTTTTTTTCAGTTTTCAATTCTGATAGCTTAGTTTCTGGCAGTATCTCTTGTGAGAAACAGCCTGCACTGCTCTCTGTTGTGTTTTAAGTGCTGGGTTGGGTTTCTAGTCTGCCTGTGTAATTGCCTGCTTCCAATTATTTCCACCAATTAACTCCAGCAGTATTCCCTGGCAGTTTCCCTGTATTTTGGTTGTTTCCTGCTTCCTCTCTGTTTCCTGAGGGGGAGCAATGTGCACACCAGCTTAAACACGCTCACAGTCACTTAAACGCGCGTACACATCCCTACACGGTGTTACACGCGCGCACACATCCTTACACGGTGTTAGCTAGGCTGATTCATGCTAAAACGCTAAGACACTGCCTTACACACGTGCACGCCCAGCAAACCATTGTAAACAGTTTGCAACACGCTCCCACATGTAGAACCTGCCTTACACGCCAAGCGCATGCACGTATATTAAGAAACTTAGAGTGTAGGGATAGCGTATGCCCTCAATTTCTTGACTTTCCTAGTGTTCTGTTGGGACACACCTCCCTCTCTGATGTCTGTCTGTCATCTCTTACCTTACGTTGCCCTCCAATCTGGTACATTTCTTTCTATCCTTCCCCCAAATGATGTCACCTACCTCTTACTCTGTTCCTCCCCCTTCTCTAACTCTTACACTACTCAGAAAGTGCTCATTACCTATGTGGCAGTGTGATTCAGTATTGTAACCCTCATTTACATAGGACTGCCTAGTAATGCTTAGTTACATATCTTACACGGAGCTTCCCCCCCTTGACAACCACTAAACGGAGGCCATATTGTTTTTGCTCTGCAAGTCCCTCCATTGACATTTCATGTAATACATAAATCCCACAATTGTGAGTTTATAGGCTTCGGTTTTCAGTTTTAGGTAGCGCACCCCGTTATGCTGGTGTGCGCTGCAGTTAAACACATAAATCCGTGAAAAAAAAAGTTATATAACTTTTTTGCAACACTTTTTCATGCCACTGGCCACATATTTGGCCATTGGCATGCTTACTGTAACAAATGCACCCTTTATTTGGAGCTGACATAGCTCCGTTTTTAATTTTGCAGAAATGTACTCAGTTGTCAGCTGAGTACATTTCTGAAGCTAACACCTCCCTTTCACGGACTGGTTTGGGCTTCGTGGATCGCTCACATACCTCATTTGCATATCTTGGAGCTGCAAATGAGGTATTGAGCATTTCCACGCCCACTCCGTGTAAGAGACGTGTTAGCTGTCTCTTACATGGAGATTTGGGCTGTTGCTGAATCAGGAGGCTTACACGGAGGCTTACACTACTCTTAAACTCCGTGTAAGCCTTCCTGAATCTGGCCCACTGTCTTTATGAAGAGTAGAATGTAAGGGTTTTTGATGGATCGGTTAATTGGCAAAGAGGCAAGGCAGGCACTTGCCTCTATTGCAAGCTTAAAATATTCAGCTGGTTAGTTGTTTGGTGCTAGTGTATAAGAAGGTGTCTTTTTATGGTTTATATAGAGACTGGCTTTAGTGAAAAAATTGGGAGTGGTTACTGACCTGGGATGGAAGTTATGTGGCAGAGTGATTTACATTACTGGCTAGGGAGGACAATGACTGGATGACATATGTGCTGAATAAAGTGACAGCATTTTCAGAATTATTAAGATTGGTTATGGCAGGAGAAGGTTGAATGTAGAAGTTGGTTTATGGAAGACCAGACAAAGTTTGTGTTATTATGGTTTTGCTCTTGGATTTGTACTTTCTGATACTACATTCTACATAAAATATAGATTGCAAGTCTGATAATCTTTTGAGTGTAGAGACACACTTATGAGACTAAAATGTTTAAAGTAAAAAGCTGAAGTTGTACCAGTCTCTGACTAAGGCATTAAACACCTTCCCAGTACTTAAAAAAGATTTGTCATTTTAAGTTTTTGAAACCAGAGCTGTTTATTTTCCCAATAAACTTACATGACTGTAGCAATTTTTATAGTCTGTGAATTTCTCCGTTTTTCTTTAACTGTTTCCTAACTCTGTTACCTAAGGCGCCTGATGCTGCATTATACAATTAACAAGGACACTTCAATCCCATAAGTTTTTTTCTCCTTGTTTTTTTCTTTCTTCCTCTTTTATTTTTCCTACTTTATATTAACAAAGATTCCACTAGCTTGCAAGTTAAATATCAGTGAAACTGAATACATACACACATACAAAGGCATATATATTACGTGTGTGTGTGTGTGTGTGTGTGTATGTGTATGTGTGTGTATGTGTGTGTATGTGTGTATGTGTGTGTATGTGTGTGTATGTGTGTGTATGTGTGTGTATGTGTGTGTGTATAAAAAAACACATATAAGTATATATGAATATGTTTTCATTATTCATGAGGACAGGCTCCATATCCTACACCATTTAAGACTGGAAGAAGATCACTTCCTTGCATTACTGTTATGCCTAAAAAAGGATCTCCCACATTAGACCAAGTTTTTTTTTCTTCTCTCTTTTCAGGGTCTAAGCTGTTCTAAATATTTACAATCTAAAATGAAATATTAGAAATGAAAGTATCAGGTTAAACTGGCCAAATATAGCTAACATCAAAAACAAAACCAAAGTATCCAGTGAACTAATTACTAATTGGTGGTTCAGTAATTCAAGATCCAAAGATATATGTGCAAGCAGCAGTCTTCATACTAAATTTGAACTAATTCATAAAACTGAAAATGTAGTGCCTATATCTTGGAACAGATTAAATGCTAAACCTCTATGTAAGAAGACTAATTCTAATGATTTTAAGAACTATAGACCTATCAGTTTTATATCAATATTAGTAAATGCTTTGAAATATATACAATAGACTTATTACAGGAAAACAAGAATAGCCTTGTTCTTTCCGATATATATCAGCACTGCTGTATCAAAGGTAGATCTAAATGCATACCCTGTTTAGTGCAGTGGATTGATTCTTGGCCAAGCAGTAGGATTCATAGAGTTGTTGTTCAGGAAGTTTATTCAGGTTAATTACCAGCTGTAGCTGGGGAACCCACTGGGATCAGGCTTGCGGCTAGCACAATTTGCACTGGTATTTACCTCATACCCTGAGGAAAAAATGTAGGTTAAGTAAGTGCACAGATGATTATAAAATATATTTTACAATTGTCCCAAAGAGGACCCTGATGGCCATGACTAAGAATTTATAAGAAATTACAAACAGAGCAACTAAATCAAGAGTGGATGTTATTATCGACAAATGCCATGTTCTTTGGTAGGAATTCCATTACTAAATCACTTACTCTTCAAAGTCCCATCTTGGAGATATACAAGAATGCAAAGATTGGGTGATTCATTTAAGTATTTATTTATTTACTGACATTATTTTACCCATAAAGTTCAACTGGGTAATACATATTCATTTTCAGTGGAGGCTCAGGGAGAAATGCTCTGCAATTCTTATAACATGAAAGTTCTTATTTGGAAAACATTCATCTAATGTATATTGCAAAGATATCAAGCAACATTGCATTATGATGAAAAATATCATATTAAGAGATTAAAGCAGAATAACTGACCTATATAAGATATTTATCAGACTCATTCTGGAATACAACAGCTTCCATATTTACTCAGTTGACCAAGTGAAGAACCTCAAATCAGCTCAGTGGAAATTCACAAAAAGAATACCATTGGTCATGGGTTTAAGAAACATGGAAAAGTGTAAGCATCTACAAACATTTATTTATACTGCAATATGAACATTGCACAGCTAAATTAATTCTGGCTGACAAAGCTTTTAAAAATGAATTAATTCATATGGCCTTAAATCTTGAAATCTACTCTTAACACCTTAACCCACAAACACAAGAATCTTAATTTTTGTGTTCATCCTAATTAAACTAAACTTTAAGGTTCCCATTTAACCCAGCTTATTCCACTTATGTGAAATGAAATCCCTTTCAAGATATATATTTCTAAGACTCTCAATACTTTTAAGAAGAATTTAGACAGTTTGCTGGGGACCCTAGCATTCAATCAATGTTTAAAGGTGTCAGTGTTTGTTGAAGGCCTCAGGGCCTGAACAGTAGAAACTGAACTTATGAAATTAAATCATCTTATTTTCAGATTTTTCAGACTAATATTTCATATTTTGTTAGTATCCTAAGTGATTCAGAGAGATTTTCTGCAGATAAGCAAGTGGCTTGATGATGTAACATTATTTACGATATACTGATATGTGTTGTTACCAGAGTACACCATGATTAAAGACTGACTCATTTACTAAACAGCTTCAGACTGTATAACCTAAGACTGAATATGCATCATACTTTAGAGAGCTTAAATCCAGATAATATAAATGTTAGAGCAGTGGAGTAAATGCCTCTAACAGTGTATTAACAAGCAATTATGATTGTTTATTACAATACAGTATACTTTGTTGTGTATTCTGAATGTCAGAAATAAGTGTGTGAAAAGGAAAATTACTAGAACAGGTTGTGGAGTAGAAAAATAGTACAAAGCAAGAAAGAACTTGGAATTGCATTAGTAGTTACAGACAGAAGTGCGCACACTGAAATATTATGATATGAATAAGCAAGTCATGCAGTAAGTGGATTTGAGACAGAATGGAATCTGTATAGTGATTTTGTGAGAAAATAAGCCAGTTGGCATTAAGTTCAGAGCATCTTCTGACTGTCAGAAATACAGAGCAAAGGATATTAGCCATAATACATAATCCCCTGAGTAAATGAAAACAAGTGTTCATGGAAAGTAAGCATAGACAATTGCATAGTAAACTCAAGAAGTCATTGTGCAGTATGTTGCCATGACTTGATTTTGAGTTATAACCCAGAATAAAAGGTTCTTATGGCAGATATGTTGAGTCATTCATATTTTTCAGAATGTCAAGGAGATTGTTTGGAGATGAAATATGGAAGCTAATTATATAATCCCACAGTAGTTTATGACTAAAAATAAATTGAAGGAGTTTCAGAAAGCCATGATTGTGATCCTGGGATATAAATGTTTAACATGACGGAGCTGGAAATGTAGACGTAATTTTAATTTAATGGTGCAATCAGCTTCATACAGGGCTCCATATTTAAAGCAGATAAACCAATAGTGGCAACTCCCTTAAAGAAAATAATGCTGGCAGGAATATATGATTAACTCTTGGGAAAATAAAGTAAAAAAAAAAAGCCTATGATCTGTTATTTTTTCAGAACTCTACAGTGCGTAATGCTTATCACACTAACAGTACAATCAGAGATGTCATATTAATCTCTAAAAAGACACTGAAGAAGTGGGCGGAAAAAATATGCTTCACTGTCAAGAGGGTGTATCTAAAATATGGGTGGATGATTAAAGATTCCAGAGGATGCAAAGTTTTAACTGTAAAGAAAGTCTGTCTATAATATGTATGGAATATTATAACCTTCAGAGGACACAGAGTTAAGAGATAATCTGAGTGGGTGACATTCAGAAGATCGACTCAGTGGAAAGTCAGACTTCATATAGTTGAGACCATATGATCAACTTTCCGAAATGTCGAAGCTTTTGAATGGAAATTGCAGGGCAATGTGGATAGGGGAATTTACCCTTATCCCCACTGTAGTATGATCTCAGAGTTGGTATATATAATATGCAGGGGGTGAGGGGGACATACCTGCAAAAAGTAGATTTTTTTTCTTTGTTTTCCGTAATTTGACTTTTCAGAAAGTCGATCATATGGTCTCGACCATATGAAGTTCAACTTTCCTTTGAGTTGATCTTCGGAATGGGATCCCTCCAAATATAAATGTAATTAACACACTGAAAATAATATTTTCAAAGTATGATATTCAAGAAATGATAGTATGAAACAATAATCCACTGTTTGCAAGTATAGAGTCCAGCAGATTTTTAGAACATTGAGAACTTCACCAAGCTGGATTGAGTCCTAACTATCACAGCTCATTTATCTTGCAGTAAGAGCAGGATAGACTCTCAAACATCTCATGAAGAAATCATAGAGCAATACTAGTGACTCTTCTACAGATTATAGTGTGAAATTATGAACTCACAGAGCATTAATGATAATTCTTGCATATACGTGCGCAAGTAACTCATAAAGAAGTCACAAGCTATTAATATTAACTCTTATATAAACTGACTCAAGAATCTCATAAAGAAGCTACAGAGCATTAACTTTGATTCTTACATATATTATCACTTCTCTTACTAATATATAGAAGGAAGGACAGGTGACAAAAAAATACTGATAAAATCTAAGAAAGCTTGTATGGTATCGCCAGCAGCACAATGAAAAAGTAGTGATAAAGGAACAGGATGACAGGCCGTATCTTTAGGAAAACAGTCTTCAGAGGTACAGAAATAAGTTTTCTGCTCTATGGACCACTTATAGGGTCACAGCGATGAAACTGCCACTAGATCTGAAGTCAGTACAGAGAGAGAAAGTGAGAGAGAGAAGTGATACTCTTAGGAAGGGTCCATAGACACACTACTAGAATAGTGAAAGGGATGGATGTCAAGATATGTGATCAAATTAGATGAGGATGTACTTTGTAAAGCAGACAAGACAGAGGGAAAGAGAAGAACCAATGCTTGGGTCATGAGAACTGTAAAAGCATACAGCTGAAAAGGAAGGATACAGAGGGGGAGGCACATTTCCCAAAAAGATGAACAACTTTAGCACAGACATGAGGAATACTGCTTCACAGAAAGCATATAGACAAATGACCAAATAGGTGGTGAAGAGCAAAACACCAGAGGCATTCTAAATTACCAGTAATTCTACATATCATGGGTCAGGAGTAGTACAGAAGGGGGGGGGGGTGCAGAAGGGCTGAGCCAATTATTCTCTTCAGATCTCTATTCCCATTACAGCCATTTAGGTGTTATGTTTGTTTGAGTAATAAATGTAATATTATTCAGAGGAGACTTTTTGTGTCTGCATTATATGATGTAAAGCACTTTTTGCCTCTTCATTAGGCTTCAGCATTCCTCTTCTTTATTTTTGCAAAGCTTCATATTTGTTGTGTATGTATATGTCCTTTAGTCTATCATTAACTTGACACGCACTGCATTTTCTTTGATACCAAGAGACCATAGTATACTTATAAAAATAAAGCTCTTTTAGCAGTGCTGAACTCTTACCACATGCTTAGGAGGGAGACTCCGTGTTTAGTGAATATGAAATCACCTACTGAATAAGAGATGAAGAGCTGTCACAAATACATTGGACAATAAAAGTAGCAGTTCATAGTAGCTAGATTAATTGTTACAATTACTTATGAAGATAATTATACTTTCTGCATTTATGTTGACAAACATGTCATGCTTGTTTGCCTTCAAGAAGTATGATACTAAACAGATAATTGACTTGAACACTGTTGTATGTCTTAAGGGTGATAACTCTACACTTGAAGCACCCTTTTTTGTTTATTCAACATTCATTGGAAACTAGTTTTAAACCAACATCGATTAAACTGTTATATAGTTCTGAACTTTCATATTTATCATGATTAAGACACACCATATAGCACTTAAAGTATTATGTCAAATGAACAACTACTATGAAGTTTACAGCTTTTCTGGTTTAGCATCCCATTTTCCAAAAGTAATATTCCTCATCTAAATGGAGATGCATCTTATATAGGATTATTTTCTAACACAGAAGCTGTGGTGGAAGTATTTAAAGACAGACAGACAGGGCAGATGTGGAACATAATTCCTCTAATATAATGATCTCCTCTTGGGGAATATCTGCGCTGGCATACATCAGATGTTCATATAATTCATTGTTGACATTCAGCACAACTCAGATTTATAAACGTAGCAAATATAAATTCAATAAGCATAACTATTTTATCTAAATAAATAGGCCTTACAATGCATGCACACTCTAGAAATGAATCAAGTTCACCTGACTTGATTCCACTTCTGATTGTAGTTTTATGACGTCATTCTTGCTACATTTATACTTCTTATTTTTATAAATAATTTACAATGTGTGCCAAAGCATCTTATAGTGTACTCATTTCACATTTCCAAAATAAATGCAGCACATAACAGTGCAGAGAATTACTGATATGGGCTGCTAATAAACTTAAGCTTGTATCACTAAGTTTGCTTCCTGTAACCTTCGTTTGTATACTGGGTGACAAAGAGCAAATCTCTTAACCAGAACGTGCTCCTGTGTTGCATTAAGCAGAGGTATTTCTGCTCAGTGTGCTTATGTGGTTAACAAATTAATAAGGCTAAGTGTTCATCTGAAACAGACCATCTGGGAACAGTGAGTTCATTATCTGGTATTCAGAATCTGAAATATTTGTACCCCACTAGGTTATCAGCACATACCCATGACATATTCCAGCAAGAGAGGAAGGAGTTGTAGTCTTGTACTCATTCATAACTTCTAGCCAGTATCACCTCTTATGTATTGCATCTGGAGGAGGGCATTTCTAACTGCAGCAGGATTTATTCTTTTTTAAAACACATTTCTACTGTACCAGAAAGATATTCTCTTCAAGAATAACAACATGGGAAACTCAGTCGATAAGCAGTAACATTTCAGATAATGTAGTACATTCATATACTGTTTACTCATGTATCAGCATTCCAGTTTTGTAGAGCTTATCAGTACACAATATTAACTTGTTTCTTTAGAGAAAACATTCTTGGTAGTTTGCAGTAGAAAATGCATAAACACGCAGTCCCTTGCATGCACTTTACATGTTCATTCTTTTATACTCTATTTTTGTACCAAAATACAAACCAGTCTAAAAAGATGTAAGCTCAAATTTATAAAGGTCTTGAAACTTTTAAAATGATCCCATTATCTTAGACTGTGTTAATCAGTTAGGAAACCTACCCACCTGTCAACTAGTATGCTGTCTTAAACTGATAGTCAAGATCCTGCCTTACTACCTGTGTTTAACCTAATTTCATTGCCTATCCCCTTTAATGCCTTATGCACCTATATCATATTTACCTATCTCTCTCTTTTCTAGCAGAAGCTAAATACCCTAAGTCTATCTTCGTTTAAAGTTTGCCACATCCTCTACACCATGCTATATGCATTTCTATGTTTTATGTCCATGGCATGATTTGCTTCTCCATGAAGGGCCTTCGTAACTGTACAAAGTATTCCAGCATGGCTTTTAGAAGGTCTTAATATGGGAACATAATCTCTTTCATGTCTTTGGACCATACATTCTTGGATATAAACCTTTACAGTTTCTTTCTCTCTGCTGTCACCATCTAGCACTGAGCCTGCTGATTCATGCTTTTTGTAACAATGATCACCAAATCCTTCTTGTATTTTGGGTGGTTTGAGGCTGAACCCTCCAAACACATTCTACACCCATGGCAAGTCTCCTGGTGCCTCAATATTCACTAGGAATGGAAGCCATGGAGCTACTTCATCTAAAATTTTGCAGTTTGCTTCTTCAGGTCTCCTCTTCTTGATCTTGAGGCCATTTGAAAATATATTCAATTGACTTTTCAATGGGATGTGGGAGTTCAGAGATAAGCACAGCAAACAGGCCAGACTTAGGAATGATCCCTGTGAGACACTGACACCTTTTCTCTATCTGATACAACCCTACTATCACTCTTTGCTTCCTACTCTATAACCACTTCTTCATCTATTTACACAGTTGACTAGTAATTCTTACCCCTCTGCCCCTTGAATTTTCATGGAGTTATCTAGTCATAGATGTTGCTGAAGTCCAGATGAATCACATTCACAAGACATTTCATACAGCTTCATGATAACCCATAGAATGTGTCCAATTTACTCTAACATAATCTTCCAGCTGTCAATGAATGATGTAATGCTTGGAGAATCTATTGAGCTCCAAGAAATCTGTGAAGCTTCACTTCAGGACCTGATTTATTGTTCCTCCACCTATAGATGTCAGGCTCTCTGGCCTGTAACTGTTAGAGCTGCTCTTTTTTCATTCTTTGCAGATGTATGCAAGCACCGATTATTCCCAATACCACTAGACAGCCTCTTCACTAAGGAACACATTGAATAGGTCTTCCAAAGGCTCACCTAGTGTTTCAACAAACCTCTTGAAGATGCACGGTAGGCTCACATCAGGGCCCAAGCACCCCGCCATTCCATACTGTTCAACCACCTTACACATTTCTCCACACACAGCTTTCTTCAATGTACCTTCTCAGATTGGTATACTTCCTTTTCCTTGGTGAACACTGATGAGAAAAGCTCATTTAAAATTCTTACCTGTTCCAAAGCCAGTTCACCGTTATCCTTATACACCTTTTTCTTTCCTGTGTTGTTACAGAAGACCTTCCCTTTACAGTTCTATAATGTCTGCTATTAGTCTTCCTTTCATCTTTCTGCTAACCTTTTTGCACATTTTCTTTCTTGTCTCTGTCCTCTGCGTACTTATTTCAGTCATCCTTCACCATACCCCTTCATTCCATGCTTTTCTTTTCCATTCATTGGTGATTTTTACGGCCTTCTCACTGTTCTTTGTAGTCCTTCTTCACAGCTCCTCCACCCATATGTTTTCTTCTAACTTCCTAGGACCTTGCCTTTAAATCCCAAAATTAGCTAACTCCCCGCAATCACATACCTTTGCATTTCTGATCGGGCCAGATTCCTTTTCCACGTCCAGAAGGTGTGACATTGTCATGTGATAACTGTTTGCCAGTAAAGGCCTAACTTTTATATACCTTACCTTGTTATTTTTGTAGAATATTAAATCAAGGATTCTGTTCTTCCTGATTCAGGCCATTATCTTCTCTGCAACCCATTCTGTGTCCAATACCTCAGTTTTCTGATTTCTCCAGCTACTCTTGATTATGGAGTGTACCAGTTTGCCTCAGGTACATTGAAGTCCCCCATTATAAGCACTCTTTTTTACCTAACCACCCCTTAATACTATCCTTAGTTAGCTCACCATAGTGTAATTACATTCTCTCTCCTTTTTCATGACAGGTTTACTGTTAACAAGCTGATGGTCGGCACCCTCTCCTTCCCTATAGCAACCAGATATCTCTTTATTTTCACTGTGCTCTGTCTCAACCTTTGCGATAACATTCCCCACTAATCCTTTCTGGATGAATACTGCAACATGCATTCGATCTTTGCCTAACTTATAATTTTCTAAATGCCCATTTGTTGGGATATTCACTCACAGTTCTCTCTCTTATCGATGGCTCATAACTTGATCATCTCAACCAAGATCTTCATTAGCATATATTGGTGGTTCCAGTTCGGATGCAGCTTTAAGCATTGCAGAGGACCACCCTGATCTACTCTCTTTACATTCCTAATTCAGCTCTACTTCCATATCACCACTTTCTGAGACGGTTTCCTGGTTTCAGTCTTCAATATTTTCATCTAGGTGATATTCTCTACTGACCTCGTGTTCCTTAACTTCATTACCATTCTTTATTTTCTTTCCTTACCCTTAGTGTTGTTGCCTTATTTTATGTATTCTCTCCATCTCCTTGCCTCCATGCTACCCCCCCCCCATTTTTCTTCCTCGTTACATTCTGTACCTCATTTTTCTTTCTACTTTCTTTTTTCATTTCTAGCCTTGGTCATTACTGTACCCCCAACTGCTTCCTCATGCCTGTCTAACATCTAACCTCTCCTGTCATTCTGTGCTGCTCTCTTAGTGAAGTAGAGAATACAGATTTTTCAATTCTCAAGTCACAGAACCCCCCTCCCCCGAGGAAGGGTATGCTGAGGGCTTATACTGCAGCATGCATGAGGACTATGGAGAGAGTTACAACTGATGAAAGGCTGGGTAGTGACAGTCAAGGCTGCAACCATTAGTAGGATAGTGGTGGAAAAAGATAGGACATTCCAGCTACAACCAGAGGAGCAGGATGTATAGGTTACAGTCTGCAGATGTTTCCAAGGTAGAAGACATAATCTCTGTCCTGGTAGATGTCAGTCATATAGAACTAATCTCAACAATAAATATTCTTCATTGACATTTTTCATTCATTCAGCTGAATTCCTACAGTATCTTTTGCTTAAAGCTAAGGAAGACAGAATGCAGAGATGTTTTCAACCACCTGTTCTTGATACTTTGATTCCAGCTGGCCACCTCTCTAATGAACAGTAAACTCAGAACAAGATAAAGAAAAGGCAGATTATGTGATTCTGTCGGATTAATTTCACTGTTCTGAAACCTTTAATGAATGTTGTAAAGACTGCCAAAGTCATTTTGCATATAACTTAGTCTATTTTAAAATATTAAGATTCAGCTAGCCCAATGCAACAGAAGAGAAATAACATTTTCAAATCACTGTGCTGTGTACAGTAATGAGACGAAAGAAATAACATTTTCAAATCACTGTACTGTGTACAGTAAAGAGATGAAATTTTCTTCCTTTGTTCATGTACAACTGATTCCCAAACATGCTATGTAAGCAGATTTACAAGACACAATGCAAGCATCTAAGGAAGAATCTGAATGCAATTTCTATTTTTCAATTTCTGACATATGCGACTATAAAGAGACACTGACAGCTAAGTCTGCAACAAGCAATAAATCATTTTATATTTTAATACGTAATGAGGATTGATTTGTGTTTTGAGTCAGCAACAGCATTTTTTTGTTGCACTGAATTCTTCTGGGAAAATAGCACATAACTGAAGAAACTTCTCTTTCATAGTCTAGAATTGTTGTCTCTTGTATTAATTGTGGTTTATGTGACTCTTGACAAAGTTATGGTTAAGAAATGCTTAGGTATGAACTGTCAGTGAAAAATGTCATTTAACTTTTGCAGCATTAATTTATTAATGTCTAAGATAGTATATAATCTTTTGAAAATATCCTGTACAATACACATTTCAAAGAATCCCACTATGTGACCCCAGATACACAGTTTCCACTACAACTGTTTGCTAGTCTTTAATTCTTTAAGTCTTCTTTTTTTGAGAAATTGTATGGTATTCATGGTAATAATGAATGATCTGCTAAAATAATAAGAATAAAAAACTGACTGATAGTTCTGAGCCTGCCACATTCCACCAAAATACCAGTCTGCATACTCCTCAAATGTTTAGAAAATTGCCAGGAGAATATCAGCTAGCTAGTTTAGAGAGAGCAATATAGCAGGTAAGGCAAGGATTATCATCCTCTAAATACAGCAGCCAGACCACCAGTGATACAGAAGAAAGTGCAGTTGTGTAAGTAAACTTAGTATAACAGTAGATGTTTGAATAACCACTGCTGAGTAACCTACACGGGTTGTATGCTGCATAGTCAACTTTCAAAACTTCAGGGCACACACACCCAAACCATTAGTTACTTCAAGTTGAGCTGACTAAAAAGACAGCTTTGGATGCCAAGACTGATAGTGATTTCATGCCAATGACAGAGGGAAGCTAATCCCTGAGAGGACATTACTAGGAAAAGAGAAAAAAATGCATGTTCACACCCTTGAAAACAAAACACACCAAAAACCAGGGTGGGTGAGGGGAACAACTACCACAGCAGTGATCATTCAAACATCTACTATATTGGGAAGTTTACTTACACAGCTGTACTATGTGTTCTTCATATCGATCAGATCTGCAATAGTCTAAGCTATACGGGTAGATTTCCATAGCTTAGACCAAATAGGAGGTGGAAGGGTAAAGATCCAGGAGCTCCTGGAGAATAGACCTAGCAAAGCCTATCCTAGACCAGGAAGAGGAATCCAAGTATAATGCTTTGTAAAAGTATGCACATAGGACCAAGTAGCTGTTTCTAGAATACTTCTAGTGTCCATCCCTTTCCAAATAGGAGGAGCCAATGAAGCCAAGGCCCCAGTAAAGTTAGCCTTGACCTTGCCTGGAATAGTTTTGTTGTGATGAGAATAACAAAAGGTAACACCATGAGACAACCATTTGGAAAGAGTCTGCTTTGATACAGGTTGTTCCTTTTTGCCTTCACAAGAAATGAACAACTGATCAGAAGTTCTGAAACATTTCATTCTGTCAGGATCGTATATGAGTTGTCTGTGGACTTCAAGGTGTGAAGTATCCTTTCTCCCTCACTTTTAGGATCTGAAAAGAAAACAGGGAGATGGAAAGTTTGGCTTACAGTAGACTCAGATACCACTTTAGATATAAAAGAAAGATTAGTTCTCAAAGAAATCCTGTCTCTGTGAAAGATGAGATAAGGTTGATCCACCATAAGAACTTCCAACTCAGGCCTCTTTTTTGCAGAAGTCAGAGCAATCAATAAAACTGTTTTGCATATTAAGAACCTCAAGTCAGCCAGATGAGATAGTTCAAATGGAGTCAGTATTAACTTCTCTAATACAAAATTTAGATCCCAAGTTAGGGCCACCAGTTTTTGGGAGGCTTCTTATGTAACACCCTTTTCAAAACATTTTCATATGAGAATGCATTGAAAAAGGGGGCTCCATGGGTAGTTATAAACCTTGACAGAGGAGTAAGGCAGGCCATAGGTTCATAGGTTAGTACTAGGCTAATTACCCCTTGTGGGCCATTTTAAGCCTAGCCAATTACCCCGTGTGAGAATCAAACCCTGCACCTTGTGTTTGCCAGGTAAACACCTTAACCATTATGCCATCCTCCCACCCCACTCACACAAAAACTGTAAAAGCAGAGAAACAATAACTCTGAAATGGTGATTGTTGTTTTGTTGGCACCAACTAGAAAATCTTTTCCATTTGTTTGTCTCCATTACCACCTGCTGCACAT
The DNA here is from genome assembly GCF_019279795.1 of Protopterus annectens. Classification (NCBI taxonomy): domain Eukaryota; kingdom Metazoa; phylum Chordata; order Ceratodontiformes; family Protopteridae; genus Protopterus; species Protopterus annectens. The sequence goes on from NC_056739.1 coordinate 1,609,681,624, forward strand.
CCTCAGACAACATGGTGCCTAAAAAGTATTAAGACCCTATTATCCGGCAGTCAGTTGTAGTTGTTTAGGGTCAGGATGTATCAAACACCCATGTTCATCTGGGAATAGATCCAGTCTGTGAAAAAGCTTGTAGTAATTACCCCTGACCAATTCCAAAAGTGGGGAGAACCACTGTTGCCAAGACCAGAAGCAAATTGCCATAGTGATCTTTGGGGAGTCCTTTTCAGCTTTCAGAAGTACCCTGGAATCAGTGGAAAGGGTGGAAAAGCATTCACATTGAGTTCTAAAAAAGAATTTGCCAGTTGTTTGTTTAGAAAGGAGGGAAACAGGTGCACCTGAGGAATTCCCCACAACTGGATCAAATCTTGAAAGAAACCCTGATTCATTTTCTACTTGTGAAGGTCTGTCTTCACCCTGCTCAGCTTGTCTGCCACCCAATTTTGCTGCGACAGAATGTAAGATGCCTGTAAAGTGAGACTTTGCTGTAAAGCTATATCCCATGCTAACATGCCTAGTCTGCATAGTGGATGAAATCTGGTTCCCCATGCTTGCTTAGGTACGACATCACTGTGGTATTGTCTGTATCTACTTGAAGAGGTTCTGGGGACCACAGATGATCCAGAGAGTTGAGAGTCTTTGTAAGAGCAAGCACCTTTTTTATGTTTACATGTTTTGGTCAGTCTTTCTTGTCCCAGAGACCATGCACTTTTTGTCCCCTTGATATTGCTTCCCAAGCATAGTCCAAGTTGTCTGTGGTGACCAACTGCTTTGGAGCAATGGGGGGGGGTGGCAGATCTGGATTCAGATACATTTGAGTGATTTCCCTATTCACAAATCTCATAACTGGCTGCTAATACTGGGACCAAAGAGATTTCAGATACTAATGTACCTTTTTTCATATTGAGTCTTGCAGGAGGTACAGTGAGGATCATGGATGCTATGACATCCAGAATCCTGAGGTATTCCCTTCCTGCAACATAAGTCTGGATTGGAAAATGCCTGGAATAGTTCTAAATATAGACTGATTTTTTTCCTGATGAAGAAAAGCTCTTTGTATTGAAGTGTGTAGCAGGCACTCCAGAAACACAGTCCTGGGTGATGGAGTCAAACAAGATTTTTGAATGTTCTCTTAAAATTCCAGAGGTGTAGGAGATCCCCTTACCCAGGTCAGACATTTTGACACTTTAAAAAAGCTTCTGTGAACATAAGAAAGTAATCTAAATAATGAAAATGTGGATGCCCTGTAGCCCATAGTGGCTATCACATGAGCTGGACACTTTGTGACACTCTAGGAACAGTGGATAGCCCAAATTATAAGGCAGGGAACTGATAATGTGATCCAGACACACACAATACTAAGGAACGCCTGCAAACTGGATGAATAGGTATGTGATGATATGCATCTTTTAAATCTATGGTTACTAGAAAACTAAAATGAGGCAGATGGGCTAACAGGTTGTGAATTGAAAGCATTTTGAATGTGAGCACTATCACAAACTGATTCAGAACAAAATATCCAAGAATTTTCTTTCACTGGCACTAAACATATGCGTGAATAAAATCCTTCCCCCACTGGGAAGGAAGAACAATTTCTACTACTTCCTGAGATATCATGTGATTTAGGACAGGAAGAAAGAAAATCGTTTGGTCTGGAGGATTAGGAGTAATCCCATGAAAAGGAAGAATGTGTTCCCTTTGCCATTTGTATCCTAGGTGGATCACATTTACAATCCATTTATCTGAAACAATCTGCTATTAAAGAGAGAAATGGCGATTTAAACTTTCCGGTAGGGATAAGAGAATGCTAGGGTATGAGGGAGGTACAGTGTCCTTTGTACAGTCATTTTGTCTTGTTTGGCTCTTGTTTGTTCTGGACTGGGGAGTGCCTGCTTTCTTTTTGGAATAACCCTGCCACTGTTTTTTAAACATCTACCAACTGACACTCTGCTGAGACTGTTTATTTTTTTTCTTGCCAAACCTGGATGAGGGAACAAAAAATCCCTTGGAGAATTTAGAGGAAGACAGCTGAAAAATCTAGATTCCTGAATCAGTTTATCTCTGTCTTAACACTTTTTGATCACCTCTGCAGTAGAGAGTTTAATAGCTAAGTATCTATTTAAAGGAGAATTCAGAATTTCATTTTTGGGATCTTTTGGGAAGCTCTGAGAAAGCAGCCAGGCAAACCCCCTCAAAGCTGTATCAGTGGCAGCAGCCTTGGAAATAGTACATGTATAGTCATAAATATATTTCAAGCAATGAGTAAGTGACTGGAGAAACAGAAGAAGCTAGACTTCACAAAGCAGTTTTTTCCTCACAGTAGGAAACTGTTGCCAAAATATTCCTCAAATTCAGTGAGTATAAACTTTAACATAAGAGCCTATCAATTCAAAATTGTAAAAATCAAAGTTGCTTTACCGTCCTTGTCAGAATGAGAAGGATTAGAATTAATAAAATACTTGGATTAACTAAAACTATAGATAATGGATCAAATTTGGAATAAATGTATACAAATGTGAAAGACTGAGGAACTTTGTACATTCTATCTGCTTTCTAAGGGCAGCAGGTTGGCTGTCAGAGAAATTACAGGCTGTGACAAATATATCCTCCAATGCTGATAGCATGGGGTGGAGGGGGTATAAGGGTTCTGGAAATTCCAGTTGTAGCAAATCATAGTATTTTTAGCATACTGAAAACCTCAGTGTTGTCACACTGAAAACATTGGCTCATCCTGGAAATAGTCCAGGGAGATTCAGATGCCATACTTTCCTCAGAATCTGAATAAGAAACCTGAGTGGGAAAAGATGCATCTGTCCCTTGACATTACCCAGCAAATTATAAACCTTAAACCTCATCAGGAAGGAGGAATCCCTTTTTTTCCTTTGACCAGAAACCACCAGGAAGGGCCAATAGCCTGCACAAGACGCTGAGCCAAGCCCAAGAAATTACTCCTTTCCACAGTAGCTGACACAAGAGATGTTAAATGTTTAGCTTTCTATCTCTTTTTTGACAAGAAGGATAGGGCAAACAGACCTAGTATTACCAGCAAAAGCTTCCCCAGGGATGGGCACAACATTCTGGCTGACCAGGGGCGCATTCCCTGCTCCTTCGTAGGCCTCAACAAGAGTGGCTCTCCATTGCTCAGTGAGGGAACCCCAACAGCCACAGAGGACATATCTAACCCCTCCCCCTAGTCCATGGTGGCTGTGTGAACAACACCTGAGGGATCCAAAGTAAAAGAGGAATGATTTGGTCACAGCAGAGTCACCCATCTGCAGCTGTGGTAAACTGCAAGCCTGATGTTATGGCAAAGGCTTCATAGTTAACTTTATCACTTTGTAGTTAGATGAAGGTTCAGCTGAGGGTCCAGTTGATTATTCCATGGTCAAGGCGAAAAATCTGTTTGTTTGCCAAGGAAACTTAGCAGCAATGGTCATTGAAACAAATGAGCAACAAAGGAAGATAACTTTTTCACAAAAAAAAAATGTAAGAATAATTTAAAGACATTTCCCAGTCCAGATAAGTAAAATAAACAGTTTCTGCACAGAAAAATTTGTAATAAATAACTTTTTAACAGAAAAGTTAGAAAAAGTCCTTCCATTTAAAAGCACATAAAAGTCACAAGTCAGTCAAGAAAAATACCTTTTCATAGCTTAATTGTTGCTTTTTTTTTTTTTAGCTTAAACAACTTTTATAGTAATGTGGAAGGTTTTCTCTGAAGGGAACTTATCTGCTCAGCAATGGAGCAGAGTTGATGACCATCTAACCTCGAAACTATACAAAGGAGTATTCTTCTCAGAGGCAGGAAAGCTCTGTTATTACCCAAACCTGTCTTTTCAGTCTTCTCAGCTCAAGCTGACTAATGGGTCGAGTATGTGTAAGGTGAGGTTTGGAAGCTGGCTGGCTGTTATATCTTATGCATGATATAAACCATGTAGCTTTGCCACTGCAGCAATGATCAATATGAAGAACATCAGGCATATGCCAGGATGTTACCCAAAGTACTAGACTGTTATACAAAGAAGAATTATCTATGAATGAAGGTAAGGGGTGACCCATATGTGCAAGCCTATCAGTTAAAAATGTCTCATTTAAAAAAGAATCAAAGAGTGGGTATTAAAGGGGGAATCATTGAAGCTGGATCACCAATATAATAAAATAAGATCAGAGTACTCCCATTTCTTAAGGTGTATAGAAATTCTGTACTCATTGGGCATGATTCCAAAAAAAACTTGCCGTCAGTGGAGACGACTGACTCTGGTGTAAAAGTCTGCTTTATAGATAGGCCTTACACTGGAGTAAGTCACTTATACAGAGAGCAAGTCTTGTGGAACCTAGCCCATTGTCTATATTTCCTTGACTACTTATATGTGTAACAGCACAGGAATTTGGGACAGCAGCCTTCTAATATGGCAGTTTAGAGCACAGGACTAAGGCTATAAGCTGCTAATGAGCTTCATTCTGTAGTCCTTTTTTAATTCCGTCATTCTCCAGCCTGCTGTGTCATATAACCAGGTAGTGCTCCAAGATATCCACTTAAAATGGATCTCAACCAAGATAACAAAATATATAAATAAAAATAAATAAAAAATAAGGTTTATGCTAACTTTTGATATCTCCCACAGTTAAACAAGCGAGTCATTAATGCTGAATGTTGGCCTTGCACTGGAATTGAACTGCAACAATAGCAGCAGTAATCAAAGATGTGAGGTTAGTGAAATAAGTATATGAGGCATTTGGCAATTATAAATGAAGAGAGCAGCCATCAGTGCATTAAAAGTGTTATTGCTGTACTTTTATATTGTTCCTGTTTAGGAGAGTAATAGTAAAGTCTTGGTGACATACAAAAACAAACTATAGTACTCGGAAATGAATAGAACAACTAGAAAGACAAAAATGCATGACAAGCAGTGGTACACAGAGTGGGGGTGACTCAGAGACAAATGAAGTGTGAACACACATAGCTACAAAATATTGAAACTGACATAGCATGCAAACAAGCCTTCAAAGAGATGAAACTGAGCAACATTATTGAAATGGTTGTATAGCAAATGCAAATGAGGATAAACAACATGGTGCAGAAATTCAGAAGCATAAACAATTGTGCCATGAGCTAAGAGCACCAGTGTAGCTGTACACCAGAAACTCCTGATGAATAGACACCTAGACTGTACTAATATAGTAGGATAAAAGCCAGATCATCAGAAATGTCGAGGTTTGAGCCAAGCTTCCCAGCCTATAACTAAGAAGTTGCATGTTATCACCTTCTGTGACATAGAAGGATTAAACCATACCTTACATTTCATCCCTTCTATGACACAGAAATTGTGAGTAACTACCATGTGGGCAGTGGCACCATGCAGGAGCTGATACTGATGTGTCCGTCCAAATGCAGGATTGTGGGATGCATGAAATATCAATTCCAGTGGACGTTAGGCATTGATAGTGCTGGCTACACTAACCTTCCAGCAATCAACTAGGAATATGATTGGCGTATACTATGCTTCAGACTTATGGCTACTACACCAGTTTCTCAATGCCATTCTACAACACATAGAGTAGCGTATGTGGTCTCCACACACTACAGCGGAGAGAAACAATATCATGTCTATGTTTTACAAAATAACCTGTTTTCCTAAGGTACTCAGTGCCATCAACTGCATCCACATTGCCACCAAGGCCCCATCTAGGACCATTATGGATTACACTTCATCAGCTGCCAGGTGGTCTACAATGTTCAGAATGTAATATGCAATGTGTCAGAGTGCTTCCCAGGCAGTGCACAAAATTCCAATATGTGGTACATGTGTGACTTATATCACTGATTTGTGTGGGGGTGATTTCCCCAGAAACATATTATTTGCAATGCAAATATGTCCTGGAGCCATGGCTAATGACATCAATAAGAAATCCATACAGCATGGCAGAGAATGCATGCAATAACACAATATCACAGACCCCAAATATCACTGGACATGTGTATGAATTGATGAAGGCCTGGTTCCACTGTTTTGATGGCTCTAGAGGTGACCTCCGTTATGCATTAGGGACATGAAACAACATATTGCCATTTGTACAATATTACACAGCATGTTTGTATGGAAACAGATACAGCAGAGTATTATCATTAAGGGAGAAGATTTGTCAAAGTCGCCAGTGAAGGAAGTCCCTAATGATGAGACTGTAGAGAACCTCAGTGCAGGGGGATGAACATGTCAAGTAGAAGTGGGAACTGTATGCCTTGACACTAGCTAAGAGGCAGCATCTGGTTCACAACTATGGACCAGATTAAACATATCAAACAATACAATGATGTATTCTATAACCAGACTATGCTATGCTGTGCAGGGACTGGCCACATTGTTCATCAGACACAATCTACTCTAGTGACAGAACAATGAGAGCAGATCATAGTTGTCCAACATTCTGCGGGTGGATGGGCTAAAGACGCAGGTGTGCTTTTGTGTCATGGCCTGGTGAATGCAGTTATCTTGGAAGACTGGATGGGAGGAGGTAGTGTCTCCAGCAATGTGTACTTGGGCAGAGGTGGGTGTGGTTTGGCCAGAGAGCATATGTGTTGACACAACTTCTGCAGCCATTACTGTACCGTACATGCTTGTCTGTGACAGGTCCAGGACACCCTCGGGAGTTATGTGTTGTAACATTGCATATCCGAGTCCAAGGGGGCAACTCGTATAAGGAATGTTGCTGGCATGATATACAGCTAGGCCAGAGGATAGCATGCTCTGTGAGCATGAATTACAGGACATGCCTCAGGTTGTTTCAGCATGTACACCTTGTCTGCATGTATATCCACAGTCAGCTGTAATGCTCTCAATATTGGGAGGAGGCATAGAAAATGTGGCGCTGTAAGACCTAGACTATCTTTCAACAATACCATGGTGGGATTCCTCACCAAACATGGAAGAGGATCAGCCATGAGAATGGCAATGCCCATGATATGCAGCTACACATAGACACCTGAATGATATAGACTTCTTATGGTACCTGTCCAAAATGCTACATATATGGGCAAAGTCCTCTCTGAGGTCATCACACAACTCATGTACCACATTGATCAGCTCTACAAAGTTTGGGTTGGCATTTTCCTGTTCCTGCATAACCAGTGGCATAGAAAGTGTGGGGATGAATTGTTAGGGGTCGTAATCAAGAAGCAGGCTTGCACTAAGCTTTTTTTGTGTACAGAAAGGCACTTGAATTTGGTATTTTTTACTTTTTTTTTTGCTTTTCACTTGAAGAGCTGGGCCTGTAGACTTGTGGGGATGTGAAGAGCTGGGGCACTGGACTTGGTGGGATGTGATTGGCTGCATTACTGTAGGAAGAGTAATCTAAAGATATATTTTTTTTAGTTCTGTGTTTAGGGCTGGGGGGATTTGGCGGGTTGTGATTGGCCACATTACTGTAGGAAGCCAGTCAGCATCCTACAGTAATGTGAAGCTCCAAAGACTTTTTTTTTGTCTGTTCACTTAAAGAGCTGGGTGTGGGGTTGTGGCTTGGGTACTGTACAGAGGGCTTTATGCAATTTAAGAAGTCCTTGTTATTGGTTCTTAAGTTGAGGGGCTGGGAGCTAGTTTGTGTTGTGAGATCAACACAGGGAACTAGTTGAGCCAGTTATGCCTCTCTGTATAAATGCCTTGCACATCCTTTATGGAACAGACAAGGAGATACTCAGTTCAGGTATGGGATTGGAACCAAGTTGTTGCAGGCTACAGGTACATAGGTTCATAGGTAGGTACTAGGCTATTGGCCCTAGGGCCTATACAAGCCTAGCCAAAAATGTACCCTGGTTTTCGCCACCCAAGAAAGTTATTTTCCTGTGCCACTGTCAAGCAGAACCACAGAAGTGATCCCTGGGGTGAATTTCCTATTAACCATCCAATCATCAAGATTTTTCTTGAAGAGTGCTAATGAGGAGCTCTGTTTGACATAGATAGGTAGTCTGTTCCAGAGTATGTAAAGTCTCTGGGACAGGAATCTATCCCACCAGCATGTTCTGTTTATTGTGGTGACAAGGTTTAGGTCCCTAAAGCGTGTAGCTCAGAGGGATTGGGATTTCTTTAAGTGGAACATGTCCAACAGCTCTGGGTTTGACATAGATTTGTATGTTAGTCAGAGATCGCCTCTGAGTAGGCGATATGCGATTGAGTAAAGCTGGAGTTTTTTTAGACGGTCTGTGTAAGGCATCTGTTTGAGGCCAGTAATCCTCTTTGTGAGGTATTTTTGAGGCCTTTCCAGTTGTTGTAGATGTCTTGTGAGGTACATACCAAAAGGGGCATTGTACTCTATAATGGGTCTAATGAGTGATGAGTAGAGGGGAACAATGACCTCTTTTTTTCTGGATGAGAAACCTTTTGTGATGAGGTGTGCCACGTAGAAAGATTTCCTGACCACTTTGTCGATGTGAATATCAAAGGAGAGACTACTGTCCACCTGTGTCCCAAGGTCTCTTATCACACTTTCGGTGTTAGGTAGACTACCGCCTATGTGGTAGTTCATGGGTACAGAATTTTTACCAAAGGGAATGACAATGCACTTTTTGGCATTGAGTTTGAGACCATGTCTTTGACACCAGGCATCTGTCTCAGTGAGGCCCTTTTGTAGGATGTCCACATTGTTAGGAGTTTCAATTATGGCTACTAGTTTGCAGTCATCTGTGAATTTAGTTAGCCAAAGACCTTCTGTGTTAGCCTGAACTTCAGAGAAGTAGATACCAAACAGGAGAGGACCCAGGACTGAACCCTGTGGTACTCCACTTGTCACTGGTCTGAAGTCTGATTTGGAGTCTGCTACTTTCACAGTGTGGGTTCTTTCAGTAAGCCAGTTGGCACCCAATCTTGTGACATAGGGATTTATACCTAGTTTAGTGAGTTTATCTATAATTCCAGAGTGGGGGATGGTGTTGAATGCCTTGGCGCGATCTAGATAGGCTGCGTGAACCACCTTACCCTCATCCATGGCCTTGGTGACTACTTCAAAGAAGTCTATTAGGTTTAGGAGACATTATCTGCCTTTTACAAACCCAAACTGTGTGGGGTCCAGGGTTTGGAGATCTCCAATGTCTTTGTTTATGAGTTCCATGATGATACATTCCATGGCCTTGCAGAAGAGGCTTGTCAGGCTAATGGGGCAGTAGTTCCCAGGGGTCTGTTGTGGCCCCCCCTTTGTGGAGTGGGATAACTGTTGCGGTGCACCATTCAATGGGCAAAAAGCCTGAGGTGAGGCTATAATTGAACATGGTACTTAGGTGGGGTGCTAGTTCATTCTGTAGTTAATGTAGAAGGCAGCCTGGGATGTTGTCAGGTCCCATGGATGCTGTGTTCTTGGCTTTGGAGAGTGAAGTTTTTACCTGTGCACCGTGATTACAGGAACTTTGCATTCTTCCGGTATAAAGTTGGGCCCTTTAGGGAGTGAGAGGGGGGTAAAGTTAGCACTGAACCTATCTGCCAGGATGTTGGCAATATCAGTTGGTTCTGTATATTTAGTGTCATTGTGCTGTAACTCAGAGCAGATCTGAGTGTTGTCATTGAGATTTTTAACATAGCTATAGAATGCGTTGTGGTTGTCTTTAGAATCATTGGCAATTTTGTTTTCATAACTAGCTTTGGAGAATTTTATGAGGGATCTCAGATTCTTACTGAGGCTGACCAGGGAGTTCCTCCAATCGTGGGATTTTACTCTTTTTTGCAACAGTTGTTTGTGAAGGATTTAGCAGTCATACCTCTATTGTCCATCTGCATGGTGTCATGAAGTTTGCCACTTCTGTCTTAAGAAGCATGAAGTTGGCTTTGGAGAAATTTTTTACGTTTGTTTTCCTAATGGAGGGGTGGGAGCAGGATGTGGATGTCTAGGATGATTAGCTTGTGGTCGGATCTGACCAACGAGGAGCTGACCTCTGGTGTGGAACACCAGTCACCCGTGTTGGTGATGACCAGGTCTAGGATATTGCTGCCTCTGGTGGGGGTGTGGATAAGTTGATCCAAAGCGTTGGAATTGATGATTTCCAGAAAACATTGAGCAAAAGAGTTGGTACATGAGTAGTTTTCCCAGTTAATGGTAGGGTAGTTGAAATCACCCATTATTAGAGTGTTGGGTTGTACCTTAATATTTTTCAGTGTATCAAGAAAAGAGGAGTGGGAATCCTGGGGCATGGTGTGGGGTCTGTAGCAAACTACAATCTGGATTGCGGTTTTGCCCAGAGTTAGTTGAAGTTGGATAATCTCGGATGCATTATGCTGAGCAACTAGCTTGGAGGTGTGGATATCCTTAATGAATATGGACACGCCTCCACCTTTAGTGTTTCGGTCCAGGTTTGGTGGCCGAAAGGTGTGGTATGAATTATAGCCTGGTAATGCAGGGGTGCTCTCTGGAGCTTTGAACCAGGTCTCTGTCACTGCACAGATGTCAATGTTCTCCATTTTAAGGAGTGCCTCGAGTGAGTGCATTTTGAGGTTTAGACTTCTAGCATTGAGAAGAATAAATAAATAAACAAACAAATAAACAACCTAAAACAACATCCAACATCCTCCTGGCCTGAACTTTTGTTCCCACACTCATGAGATAGCCTTATTAGTCCAATATGCCAAAGATACTACCCTCATTTGCTGTGCCTAACCCTCCCACAACTCTAACAAATATCTCAAGAATGTTTCTCTTCAATTTATACATGGTTAACTGACCACCAATTACTCCTAAATACCAAAAAAAAAAAGAAAAACAAGCTGTTTACTTCAAAATCCCTACTCTCTTTCAAATATATTTAAATATCAGCTCAGATAAGAATACCACTATAGAAACCATATACTATACCAAACTGTTAGGTGCCATAATAGACAAGTTAAACTTTGACTTGCATATTACTCATTACCCAAAATCACCAAAATCTAGGATTTCTCAACCTCAATACATCATTTCTCACTAACTCCCCCAGAATGTCACTAGGAGTGTTCTAGCTTCTCCCGTCTCTACTTTATGCATCACCCATCCTACCCTACATCCACTCCACTCTACAAAATAAATTAGAAGCAGGATACAACAAACTAGCTAACTTTGCATCAAATTCACCCCATTCATCACTGCATTGCACTTAAGAAACTCATTTGGCTAGAAATACCCACCCACCGTACCTACTACCAAGTTACATATAAGCTCTTTCATAAACCTGACGCCTGTCCATTACTACAAAATATTCACAAACACTACTTCCAAGCAAGACTCCCGAGATCTAGTAACAAAAGCCTCCTTTGTATCCTTACATGTTATAACATTGCAGGAGACTCACTTTACTCTTCCTGTATTACCATAAAATGGAAGTCCATTCACAAGCGAGAAATCAATAGAAAGATTTAAAAACAACCTAAAACAACATCCAACTTCCTCCTGGTTATGTTCATGCTCCCATCTTGGCTAATTTTCTCTCCTACTTTCCTGTCCCTGGATACTTTTTCCCACTGTATTCTTTCCCATCTGCTCCCTACTTAAACTATCCCACCACTTTCACTTATCTCTACTTTCATTTTCCTTACCTCGCCTCACTTTTACACAGACTATGTATTTATTTTATCTCACGTCTTATTTATTTATTTGTTTGTTTATTTATTTATTTGTTTATTTGTTTGTTTATTTATTTATTCTTATTTTTTAATTGTTGTTCTCATCTGTGTTCATACACATCACTTCCATGCTCCTGTCTTTTTACACTGAATTTGAAATATGTATCTGTACCAAATGACAATCTGAATTTCAACTGTCAGTGCTGTAAACAATGTATAAAATAGTTGTCTTATTCTCAATGTATTATTAACAAACATTTAATCTGTTGCAAACATGTAAATGTTTTACTGTAACAATTCAGTTGTGCTACTATAATGCTTTGTTTGAGGAGATTTCTCCCTGGGTCTGCACTGAAAATTGGACTGTAAGCCCAGCCGTACTCTCCCAGACAACAAACGTCAATAAGTAAATACATAATTAAATAAATAATTGGGGCTGCAAGAACTCTCTGTCTGGAATGCAGGGGATCAGGCTGAACCTTAGGATGCTGTGTCAGACAACCCCTGTCCAGTAATAGTATCCTATGAATGAGGGTTGGGTTGCATGGCAACGGAGCTGTTTTTGAGGAAGAAAATGGTGATATGCCCATGCCTGACAGTGGTGCTGTGGCCACAGACCGCACCATGTTGTGTCTGCCATCATTGCCAGACCAACAACCAAGATGGTGAACTTATACACAAAAGTACATGTAAAAAGAAAAAGAAATACCCTAGAATATCAGGTTTCTATCAGTTCACTGAAAAATCAGTTAATCAAATAGCATTTTCTGTGCATGTACATCGAACATGCTGTTCGTCAAACTGTTCATACTGAGATTGCAGTGCAGTGAGGTTTGGGAAATTTGCCCTTTACCCACTGCAATTAGTGAACGGTGTGGGAGTCACAGCCCCCACATGAGGGGAATTCAATGAACAGCATTTCTGATGAAATGCTGTTCATCGGAGTGATGGCTCGTTGAAGTGATATATACCCATATATCAATGCTACTTTGTGAGAATCCCAGATTCCAGAGATTCTATATTTGTAAAACAGAATGGCATGCACAAAACACAGGCCCATGTACATTGTGCAGACTCACATAACAGCTAAAGACCTGTGGAGCCTTTAAGAATGATATGACTATATTCACTGTGCGAATGGTTGTAGCTATAGAAAGCTGTATTATCTGGTATACCCATCTGGGGCATCAACCATTGAAATCCATGGTGGGTGAAGTTCTGCACCAATATCAAGTCCTCCACTGGGGATAAGGGAGAGGTCTTGCACCCCAGACAGAGATACAGGGCACTCTTCTGTAAATGACAGAGATGACTGAGTATGTAGAAGTTTTCCAGTGTCTCTCTGCTGCCATGCAAGGTTGGTTGCCTTGCTGCAGGTACAATAGATCATATCAGAAATCCTATAATGCACTTGATGTTGTGATCTGTTATAGCCACTGGCAGTGTTTATCTGTGCAACAAGATCCAGCCATACACATTCATGGAAGGTCAAGTTACTCTTGTTGGTTAGGAAGATCTGCCAACCATTTTCTAGGAAGGCCTGCCACAAGATGTTTGTCTCCACTTGAGAGAACTCCTCCATTCTTTTCCTTTCCTTTGAGGCCATTTTCCTCTGTAAATGCTAGGGAAGGTATATGCTAAGCTGTTGGCCTGTGATATCTGCTGCACCCATATTACATTACCCAAAATAACACATTGCAGAGATTGTGCAAAAAACCTGACCCACAGAGGGGCGTGGGCCACCTCAGAATGTCAGCACCATGGGGAAGCTGTGTGTAGCTGGTCTCCGTGCACTTTATCACACTATACTGAGCCTACTGATATCCCCCCGAGTTTGTTACCCAGATACAGTGGTACACGCATATCTAAGACTATAACAACAGAGAGATAGATTTTAAAAAGCAATTTCTTCTCCCAACAACCAAAACAGAGACATATTTTGAAAAACAATACCTCCTACCAGCAAAAGGGAGAAACATTTTGAAAAGCACTACCTCCAAACAACATATTGCAACTGCGAGGTTAAGCCCTTAACTATTATACCAACCCTCCCATTCAGCAAAAGAAGACACATTTAGAAATATAATTCTTCCCAACCAACAACAGAAAGAAACACTTTCAAAATCAACTCTCTTCTCCACACAATAGAGAGAAACAGCCTGAAAAGTGATTACCCACCTAAACAACAGTGAGATACATTTAAGAAAGCTATCTCAGCCAATGCTTCTCTATCCTCCATAGAAGGCATGTATGCTCTACTGCCATCAAACATACTCCATGCTGTCATGAGAAAAACACTGTGGCAGTACACTTCATGGCTCATTAACAACCCCTCCCTATGCCAGTGTGGGGGGTCAGCAGTCAGATTTTGATAACTTCCTTACAAAAACAGCTGCAGTACAACAGCAGATATTTTATCCAAATATTCCCTCCATAAATCCTGTCACTATCCCATGAGCACCTGCCACTGCTGCAGTAGATCTAAGCATCCTAAACAAGTGTATCTTTTACACATCTCTTCCTTTGCTACACTGTAGCAAATTCTGTAGCACGATGAGGACTGCAATGTCTGTAGCAGTACTTACCATGTAGTAGAGTGGCATTTATGTTAATGATCCAGTCAAGGATAACTGCCCCTGAATCACACTTTTTTTATTCAGTGTGCACTGGCCCAAACAGTTAAGGTGTTTACCTTACATACACAAGGTATGGGGTTTGATTCTCACCTTTGGAAGGGAAATTGGAAAATGACCCAGAAGGGCAACTAGCCTACTGCTTACCTATGAACCTAAACATTTGTTGAAAGAGCAATAATGAGAGAAGGTATGTTTTTTTCAGGATACAGAGAAATACACCACCATGTCATTCATGCCCCAAACACCACCCTGTCATGCCATACTATGTATTATTGCACAATTATATGGATGCATTGTGCACTGTTATGCTGCCTTGTTGCTCATCGATGTGTGTCACATAGCACCTGAAATATGCCTCGATTCAAATGTGCTACAATATTCAATTATATTGTGACCAGTGAAGTGGTCATAGCTTCTGATAGTGCAGGACTCCCAGGTGGTGCATAAACTAATGTAAATATTTCTGTACCATATATACAGTGGCAACTGGGACCACCTGCTGGGGATCTCTTATGAGGGTCAGGTCTCCCAACCAAGTTAATAATGGTAATAAAATAAAAGAACATAAATGTACCACCAAGAGAACATTCTTGTGTATCTTGTAGAATCACAAAGATTCTTGACCCCTGCTCATTAGGCTACTAGTGGCTAGGCCCAACAGGAAGGCAGTCACAGAGGTCAGCTGGAAAGCGACCTCATGACCAAGCTTGCATGGAAAGCCAAACTCCTAAAGATGCATGAAGACAAAAACAAATTCAGCACAAAATGTCTCAGCATCCAAAAATTCGTATTTAGTCCAGGCTCCCCAAAGCCAAAAATAGAGACTTTATTGAAGATAATGGTCTGACAAAAGCAAAAGCATAGACTGATTTATTTTAAGGTCAGATGATAGCATTTCTGATTTTTGAAGTTTGTATACAGGTGGGATTGCAATGTTGCTGATAAGTTTTTATACAAAATGTTTATAGATACAGATACTAAGTTTGGTCAACAAAAAACTATATGGGGAAATAAGTTGATTGGATATTTTATGTGGTCATTGTTCAGCCTGTAGAGTGGTTTAAAAATAAACAGTTTTACATCAGTGAATTCTGTTAGTTTTTTTAGTATTCAATATTTTATCACTTGTGATACAGAGTGAGTTGTTTATTTAGCCACATATTCATGTTCTGTTTCTATGTGGATAAAACGTCTCATCAGTTTAGGGTCAAGATTTATGAACATTTAAGTGATCACAGATGTAGTGCTTTATAAAAACATACTGTAAAACATCCTAAGGCAATTTTTACTTTTGCAGGCATTGATAAAATTTATTTTTGTACTCCAAATAAAATGGACTGGTTAGATTTTTCTCTCTAAATGGGAACAATCCTGGGTTATTACACTTGGTGCATTATTTATGCCAGCATTCAATGAGTTTTTTTATTAATACTGGATATTAATGAGTTTACAATGTATTCATTACATATACATCGTATATTTTAACTTATGCTATTAATTTATGTTGTCCATGCATTTGGACAGATTTCGTTACTATACAGCATTTGAAGGTTATGTTTTGCTTTAATTGTGTTTTATTTAAAAAAAAACATGTAATTTAGTGAAGTCATGTTATTGCTCTTGTATTGATGACAGTTTGTGTTCTGGATGTTCATACTGAGGAAGGCTTTCTGCCAAAACCGGTCTATGCATTTGCTAGACCATTGTCTTCAATAAAGACTCGATTTTTGGCTTTGGAGAACCTGGGCTGCAGCATGAAAGGCTGCCATTATCTCATCCTGTCATCCATCATAGTGTTCTCCTTCCTTGTGTTTCACTTCCCTCCCCAGTTTGCAAATCCATCCCATCACCATTTGTCTTCCCCCCTCTGTCTGTGTGCATCTCTTCTTTGTGTCCCCTATTATGTCAACCCCTGCCCTGTTGTTATTGACTTTGTTTGCCCCTACTCCCATCCATATGCTATCTTTCTTGCCCATGCATTCCTCTTCCTTCCTTTGCTTTCCTACCTGTCTATGTTCCTGTGTTTGCTTTTCACCCTTTCTGACTGTCCTATGCACCAGTTTCCTTTCCATTACTACAAATAAATTTATAGGGACTTTGCTGAGAAACTCTAATCATGGCTCTCAGCAGTTTTCAATTTGGGAGGACTTTGCACATGTGAACACACATAATCATCTGCTTACAAGTGCACTGCTGGGATCCTCGGGTCACATGGCTGTTATTGAGCTATGTACTTCTTTTTCTGGTGTGAAAGTTTTCATCAGTGCTTTCCATGATTAGATAATCTCTGCAGTACTAACTGTTTGCTATTATATAGTTAACCAGCTTAAGGTCACATCAAACTAATTACAAGCATTGCACTGCCACGTAACCTAAAGTTTATGTGTGACAGGGAATATACAATTTCTTTCTTGATTCAGGCATCACATCTGAACCACTAAGGTCAGGTGCTAAACAGAGCACCATATTTCACACAGGTAATGTATTGCTATTTTAATAAGGCAGTATTTGCCTATACATCATTGCATTTTAAATTAACTTTATTTTTACGCTAAAATACATAATAACTAAAACATTGCTGCTTTCTAGTTTGATTCTGTCTGAAAGAGCTGCCTTCCTGATTCAGTTTACTTTCACAAATATTATAAAATGACCTCAGCTGTAGGAAGGACTGCTATATTGCTTATCCATTAGCACATTGGATGGAGCTATTATTTTTATGCAAAATATAAAAGTATTGCTTTATTGCATAGCAAGTAAAAGTAGAAAAACAGATGTCTTACTGTTTATATAAACACTTTATTAATATAATATTTAAGATACATGATAGATGTTTAAAGTAAATAAATATTTATTCAGACCTGGATTGTGGTGATGATGATGACACTTGGTTCACAAAAGAATTTTTACAACTCTGAATGAAAACTGGTGCAGTACACAAATACCACAGGGCCAATCACTGTGTAGCAAGACAGAGCTGCACAGTGCAACAGGAAACAGCTGTTAGTAAGGTACAGTGCTTTAGATACAGCTGCTCCTTACTGTGCTATATAATTGTAGTCATGCTGAACAGCAATTCATAAAAGTGCTTACCATATTCTGGCAATGAGGGGATTTGGTGCTGCAAAACCTCCCACTGGCAAGAGTTTTTTTTAGCATCACTGTGTGGGCTGCAACAGATGTGGTAATTGCAGCAGTTTTTTTCAATGTGACTTTTGCCCCCATCCCTAATAACCACCAGGCCTCCCCTTGATCAGAGAGTGCCTGTTCATTTCTCAGCTGTGGGGATTCCACTCAGAGCCAAGACAATAACTGTCTGATGGGGCCACCACTCTGGTAGTCATGAGGGGACTCAGCATTTGCATAACTTATTCCCACCCCTTCGATGAGGAAACATTGAGTTCGCACTTCTGCATACTTTGTTATGTGGGTTACCATCCATTAGTGGCATCAGTGGTAGCAAAACTTAATGACAACCATCTTTGTTGCATAGGGTTACCACAACTGAGTCTTGCCATTTCCTGACAAGTAAGCCACACCCTCTGCGTATCAAAACTCACCATTGTCTAAAATGGCCACACTCTGTTTAGCAAGAGATACCCAGAACAACCATTTTTTAAATGCCATATACTGTGATTGTAGGAGTGGCTTTAAATGTTATGGAGCCCTAGACAAAAGTTTTCATGGCACTGGCCACTCCACTGTCTACTGTCCCCTGGCACCCCAAGTGCCCACTAATTTCCTCTCATTCTTGTGTCCCCATACTACCCAGATCACATATTTTGCCTTACTTATCAGCTTTTCCTATATCCTTTCAACAGATCCTAACTGAACAATACAATATTGTAACAACTGTGTAGAAAAAAAATTAATTTAGGAAGAGGTCTGGGGAGTGAGGTGGTTCTAAATACCCTGAGGTGTAGTTTATAGCTTTTACACACAGCCTTTGGCCTAATGATGGTCTGAATAAAAAGTCCTGATTAAGAAAAGAAATTATTTTTTTTCCTTGAAGGAAGAAGTAAGTTGTGTCTAAAGCTTAATGTTCAAAGGAGAAAAACAGTAGTCACCAACAAACTGATTAAAAATGCTTGTGAGGGCACATACGTCATATCTCAGATGATTGCTTTCTTCTATAGCACTCCCAAAAGAAATGAAATGCTCTCCCCAGGATTCAATAAAATCCATGTAGGCTCTGTGTAGATCCTATACTGAATGTATCCATGCACAAGTCCATGGTTCTTCACTAGCAGTGTGCTATACATATAAATTATGGCGTGCTGCCAAGGGAGATCAAGTAACATGGATAATGAATCAGTGCAAGCAGCAGTGTAGAAGCTGTCCCATACTTGTGGACTGTTCATAAAACTTCTGGGCAGGTGGTAAGCAGAAGACAGTATTTTTTTAAAATGTTGTTTGCGCAGTGCGGTGCTTAGCTATGCCGAGCTACGTTTATACATATACACCTGAAATATGCTATGTATCTAAACACAGAAACCATATGTAATCAATTGTATTATTTTTTTTGTCTCTGCCTGTTTGCACAGAGCAGTGCTGCACTTAGCAACACCATCAGACATCTAAAAATAGAAACTGGATGCATTTAATTGTTGTAGTTCTAATGTGTTTAGCAATGCACAAACCCATGCAGCTTCACTGTGCAGCACTAACAGGGATCTTAGTAGTATATGTGAAGATATAGTGCTGTCCTGTACTATCCAAGTAGATAGGTTGAATCATGATCTACAATGTAGTAGGTACCGGGTTAAAGTCCTGGCCAGTCATATGTTTTATATTTGTTGCTGGGAAAGTGTGTCAGGTGACTGAAACATCAGTTTAATTTAAAATTAAAAAATTGTTACATTTACAAAAGCTACACGATGCTAAGCACTGCTTAAACATGGTCAATGGTCTTTAATGTTTGTGCGTTGCTAAGCTATGCTTAAACATGGCTTGTGGAGTTTGCTCTATGCTCAGCTTCACTGAAATGGTTTGTGCGAGTTTGCATGAAGCTAAGTAACAAAGTGCTTTTTTCAAAGTTACAGTATGACGTGTAAGGACAGGAATGCAGCCTATATAAAGGCCAATAGGTGGGAATTTCACACCATTCATTGGAATCTTCACTTGGCTGTTAATATGCCTGGTGGTTTTGGAGAAGGTGCATGCTTTCGGGCGCAAAGGTGGGGTGTGCAGGAGTCCAAAATCTTTGTTGGCCTCCTGGTGAAGAACTATGAACCCCAGCTGCTGCAGGGCCATTGCCAGGGCTCAGAGTGTAAGTCTGAGGCCTGGGTGCAGTTGGCTAGGGAACTTACCACTGCTACTGGTATCCCCCACACTGGTGAGCAGTGTTGTCACCACTACAATGACCTTATGAAGAGGAAGGAGGAACCTTGAACACCTGGGTCCAAGAAGCTTGGGCTGGGCAGGCCCCACAGATATGTAAGTATGTTTGCCAGTACCTTAGAAATATATGCAAGCTGAATCTGTGCAAAACTGGTATGAACAATGGTTTGCTTCTCTTTCAACAGCTGCAGACAAGAGAGGTCTCAGTGTACAGTCCCATGCAGGGTGCCTGGCTAGGATGATGCGAGAGTGTGGTAAGTAGGGAAACATTTTTATTTTATTTATTTATTTTATTTAACATTTGCTGACAGGGAAAGTCTGACTAGGAACGAGCCTATTTTCAGCAGAGGCCTGGGGAGAAACACTTCAGACCCATGTCTTTAGAATGTGGGAGGAAACCTGAGTACCCAGAGAAAACCCACGTGAATACAGGGAGAACATGCAAATTCCACACAGAAGGCACTCCAGCCAAGAATCGAACCAGAGAACCTCTTGCTGTGAGGCGACAACATTAAAATAATAACATAATGCATAATGTAATCTTATAATAAATTAGTTACACAGTTTGTAGTCTTAACAGTCAGGTATGACATACCTGGGACATGTAACATGTTTAGTAATGTGTCACTGCCTACCTGAAATAGTAAAGCAAGTTAAATCAGGTAAACATGCAGTACTGTGTAGTATGGCTTCCAAATATCAGTTAATGTTGTGGTCTACCAATATTAAGAGTCACTGTTCTGGTCTGCTCATTGTCTGAAATATACTGTAGGCTGCACTCAATTTATGGACAGGGTAAATGGGTTATTTATTAGATGTCTTACACAGGTGTCCATGGTCTACATGCCAGACTTGAAGCAAAATTAATCAATAAAATCTTAAGGGTGATAGTGCTTTGATATGTAATGTTTTCAAATAAAAAGTGTTCACTATTCCTGTATTCAATGCATATGTGTTCTAATCTGATACCAGACAACTGTGAAATGTAAATGAATTAAAAAATGCAGCAAAACCTGTCTGAAATAAGTGTAGTGCATTACTCAGAAGGTTCATTTTGTCTGACATAATGCTGCATATTCCACCCAGGCAATGAACATGGTATATGGTAAGGTTACTGAGGTCCTGGACTGCTATCAATGTGTCTAAATGGCAGATTTAGGGAACATTTTCAATACAATTTAAATCAGGAGCGTGCTTTGATAAGTAATCTTTTCAAATAAGTGTTCATTATTCCTATATTCACTGCATGCATGTACTAATCTGACACCGGTCAACTGTTAAATGTTAATGAATAAAGAATGTAGCCACAAATGCCTGAAATGCATGTAGTACAACAACAACAGGAAGGTTTAAACCTGTGTTGTGGCCATTCTGTCTGAAATAATGCTGTATATCCCACCCAGGCAATCAACACGGTATATGGGTAAGGTAACTGAAATCCTGGACTGCAATCCATGTGTCTAAATGCTGGATTTAAAGGGACATTATCAATAAAGTTTTAAACAGGAGTGTAATTTGACAACTAATCTTTTCAAATAAATTTTCATTATTCCTATATTCACTGCATGTGTGTTTCATTCAGACACTAGTTAACTGTTATATATTAACTAAGAAATAACGCATCATTAAATTTCAGATATGCATGTATTGCAGTACCCAGAGTAAGTGTCAAGTCCTAGTTTGGAAAATTTCCCAGAAATATGCTGCACATAGCACTCAGTAAACCAACAGGGTATATGGTTAGGTCAACAAATAACCTACACAGCCATACATATGTGTAACAGCCAGATTTCATGTGACATTAATGATTAGAGTGTAAAAGGAGATGGTGCTTTGATAACTGCTGTATTCATCTAAAGTGCTCATTTTTCACGTGTTCACTGCATTTGGTATACAATGTGATACCACACACAGCTATGCATGTGTGTAAATGTAGGATTTCACACAAAATGTTGCAAAAAAGTCATAAAGGAGAATAGTATTTTGAGAGTTCATGATATTGAAATAAAGTACACATAATTCCTGTAGTCACTGCTTGTGGGTTCTAATCCCATGGCAGCCAGCTGACAAATAACCAGCTGTGTAGTGCACTTAGTGTACTTGAACATACCTCTCAATTGTCATGCTTTTGAAGAATGTAATGACTAGTGCCCCATATGACTGGCCCTTGATTAGCAGATATGTGACATTACTCGAAATGCAATTTATTGGCACATCCGTTTACAGAACACCTTGGTAGTAATGTGTAAGCACACTATCTAAAACAGTTTCCTGTAGTTGTGCCTGTGTACCAACATTGGTTAGTGCTTGGCCCACACTGTCCCATGCTAACAGGCTGAAAGGTATGTAAGGGCAACATCATCTATACAAGAATTGCAGTCACTGTACTCACAACTGAAACTGCACATCTGTATAAGTATGTATTAGTAATTTGTGTAGTAATATTACCTGCAAAGTTATTAATGGCATGTTTTTCTCTTTCTCCCCACCCCTTATCTTCTTTAATTTATTAATGGCATTTATTATTATGATTTAATATTAATATAGTATTTGTAACTAACTATGTTGGCCTTATGTATTATTTCATACTGGTTTGCTGTTAACATACTTTCCTTAATGTTATCTATTGTTGTGTTCCTCCTAATATTCCTTTATTTGTCATTTTATTAATCAATATTACCTGACATTACGTTAATACTAACATTTGTTTTGTTATATCTTCTGTTACCTTATGTTTATAATTAATTTATTACAGCGTGACAAGGTAGGCCGGTTCCTGGCAGTCCACCTACCTTGGCTCCCCCGGCCGTGGCACTGGGGCCTAGCACATCTGATCTGCAGCCCGGTCATGCCCACTCTGCCTCCCCTGCAATGCCTGTGGCATTGGGTAGTGCTGCCCTACAGGCTGGGGCTGCCCCCCAGGACTGGAGGTAGAGGGGGTGATTTTGTCACCTGTGAGGAACTGCCAGTTATGGTGCATGAGTTGCTGTGCCAAACTGTCGGTGCAAGCCTACGCCAGATGGAGAGCATGTTGTCCATCCTGATGGGACGGTCTCGCCCCGGACACCAGCATCCACCACTACCATCACTGGACAGTGAAGGATCAGTGCTGACAGTCCTGTAGGTGAGGACTTAATTTGCACTGCTACAGTGTGTGATGCTCATGAGACTGGGATTCCACAAAATCCTCCCCTTCCAAGGTGTTCACCCCCTTCTTGTGTTGCACAACAACCCTTTCTTGTCTGTCTTGTCTGTCTGCAAAAAGTTCCACACCTTCCCAACTTACCTCCCCCATACGTACCTATGTCCCTTCCCCAACATTCCACTCTCACCTTAAAAAAAAGGGCATCTGTCCTAAAAAAAAATTTTCGTCCCATATATAGCTCTCCATTTCACGCATGTACCCAAAGAGTGGCGTACAGCAACAGTGGTCCCTCTCCACAAAGGTGGTGCCTCAACGGATCCTGGGAACTATCGCCCCATAAGCCTGACTAGCTTGGTCTGCAAAGCTATGGAAAGGATCATCATGGACCTCATAAATAAAGATATTGGGGACCTACAGACACTGGATCCTACCCAGTTCGGCTTTGTTAAGGGCAGATCCTGCCTCTTAAACCTGGTTGATTTCTTTGAAACAGTCACCAAGGCCATTGACGAGGGGAAGGTGGTCCACACAGCCTACCTGGACCTCGCAAAAGCCTTCGATACAATACCCCACTCGGGCATTATAGATAAGCTCACCAGCTTAAATATAAACCCCTATGTCACTAGATGGGTTGCAAACTGGCTGAAGGACAGAACCCACATGGTTAGAATTGCTGGAGCCATGTCAGACTCCAAACCAGTTACAAGTGGCATCCCACAAGGCTCAGTCCTGGGGCCTCTCTTGTTCGGTATATATTTCTCGGAGGTACAGGCCAACACGGAAGGACTGTGGCTGACCACGTTTGCAGATGACTGCAAACTGGGCGCCATAATTGACTCTCCACCCGACACAAGCATCCTCCAAAAGGGCCTCATAGAAACAGACAACTGGTGCCAGAGCCATGGCCTCAAGCTAAACGCCAAAAAGTGTATAGTCATCCCCTTTGGCAAAAACAAAGTGCCCACAAATTACCACATAGGTAGTAATCCATTAAGTACAGAAGAAGTTATTAGGGACCTGGGGACCCAAGTTGATAGCAATCTCTCATTTGACAACAACGTGGCCAAAGTGGTTAGAAAAACATTTTATATAGCCCACCTGATCATGAAGGGATTCAAATCTAGATCAGGGGAGGTCATCGTGCCTCTTTACTCATCTCTCATCAGGCCCATAATTGAGTACAATGCCCCTTTTGGGATGTACCTTACCAAACACCTGCAGCAACTGGAAAGACCCGAAAAGTACCTCACCAAGAGGATCAAAGGGCTCAAACAGATGCCATATGCTGCTCGGTTAAAGAAACTCCAGCTCTACTCAGTGGCATACTACCTGCTCAGAGGCGATCTGTGCCTGACGTATAAAGCCATGTCCAACCCGAAATTAATGGACATGCTGCACCTCAGAAAATCCAAATCCCATCGAGCTACGCGCTCGAGAGACTTGAACCTCAGCACTGAAATAAATAGGACATGCTGGAGGGACAGATTCATAACCCAGAGGCTCCCTTCACTCTGGAATAAAATCCCAGTCCAGGTTAGGCAGAGTCCCTCATTGACTCTCTTCAAAAGGAATCTTGATGAGTGGATGGGAGATCATAGGTTTACCCCGGGTATCACTTCTGTGTCACTGTTAGACAGAGGCACAGTATACTAACCTCGAAAAAGGGCATAGCAAAATTAATTTAAAATGGGTGGCAAAAGCCAAACACACTCTGGCTAGGCTTATAAATGCCCTAGGGCAGATAGCCTAGTATGAACCTATGAACCTATGAACCTATGAACATGTGTCCACTGGACACACTTAATTTAGTCTAACTGGCCTGATAATGCATTTATGTTGTTGTCACTCCTTTCTGGGGATGACACTCCAGATTCAGCTAAAAAACCTGTGAAAGTGCACAGCTGTTGTTGTTCAAGCAATGAATAGCTATGGTTTTGTCCTACACCTATCCTGCACATCCCTACCTGCCTTTCACTATGTTTTCCCCCTGATTGCAGCCCATTTCACCACTGTCCTATCACCCCATTTTTCTTTTATTTAAAGATTCGTTTGTATGATGCGGTGCGGTGCACTGCATTCCTTAGCTATGCTAAAAAGCGCTACATTAATGTATGCTTTTGAAACAATATTAATCCCATTCAAAAAGTACACCTGCAGCTATGTCAGACCCAGGACCATCACACCTGCAGAACAGTGGATCAACCCACCAAGCTACACAGCTGCTAATTAGCATGTGTTTTAATGAAAACAGAGTAATGCTCAAGTTCCCATCATTAAGTGTGTTGAAGCAATGCTGTGCATTGCGCCACACCATGCAAACCAGCTAAGTGATTTATAGAAAAAAAGTAGTGTAATTGACACTCTAGTAGAGAAATATATCACTATAAAGTCACACAAATAAGCGTAGACATAATTGAGGTATCAAACAGCAGGTAACCCTGCAATTATATGTACAACATTTAAGAATACACTTGCTAAAACATTAATGGAAAACAGGATTTTAACTAGGACTCTGGTATACAAATACAGCACTCTAAAGCCATGCACATAATACTAGATGTAAGTGCAGTATTTAACAGCAGATAACTGTGTAATGATAACTACAACATGCAAAAATACACCTGCTATAACAGTGACTCTGTAGTTTAGTCTGTAAAATGCATTGTGAATGTTAATTTTTGGTACACATGGCCCTGGGTTCAATTACAGCTACGTCTAGCAATGAAAATACATGTATGTGGGCATCAACATTATAAACTGTGATATGTATGTCTGTCTCATCAACTATTTATCCACCCAAAGCAGTACAGTTGGAATGTCTGCAGCTAAATTATAGAGGTCATAGGCCTACAGATAGGACCACTCTTAATTAGTCCTAGTACAATACTAGAAAGTGCAGAGAATGTCCAGTCATGCATTAGCCTGAATTCCCAGAGGATGTTGAAGTGTGTACTGAAATTGTGGCCCAGTGATATCAGATTGCAGCCCACAATGATTTGCTGATAATATTACACACAACCCAGCTGCAGAAGTAACATGTATATATGGAGGTTGAGCTAGAAACAAGGGTTGCCAGCACACACTTAACAAGGTACTACCATGATATAACAAGTGACTTGGCAGTGTTCAACTGCATGACATCATGCTTAATGTATCCCCTACCTTTTTCTAGGACACACCAAGCATTTTGCCTTGTATTGTGTTACTGATACTGTTGGCTGACATACTTACCTGAAACACATACCTTAATTCCCAGTGGGATGGGTACCCTCAATCTGGGTCTGCCTTTACAGCAAGGCTGCACAGGTCCCACACTTAGTCTTAAAGGTTGTTGTTCTGCAAAGCGTTCACCCTCTCTGCCTATGCCTATTGCCTGCAGCATCACCCTCATCTTCAGCCTGTAACACACACTTGTATGTAAAAAGTAGCTGCTACAGACATTCTCTCTGGCATGATGTAGTATCTCTACCGCAGTAATTTCCAACCCAACATATGAGAAAGGGGTTGTACATTGAGGAGTTATATCTTGCTCAGCATTTCCATGGGATTGGCCGATTATACTGCACATCAGATGTGCTGGCTGCAGTTATCATCTCAGAAGCATGGACTGGTTCAGAGGCAAACACTTGCTAATGAGAACCATGTTAAAAAGACAAACAGTTAGCTAGGGGAACCATTGTGTATGAGAGTTATTTCGCAGGGTGAACCCGTAGGCACAACCTTTATATATCTGAACCTTTCAACAGAGGAGTGTTGCACTCCATCAGGTATGTAACCGTTTTGTTTACAACATGATGCATATATTTCAATATACTTAGAGGGAATGAGGATTAGTTCATTAAGCCTTTCTTAGAACTGCAATGATGACATGTCATTGCTCTCCAGATGTGTTACAGCTACACAGGAACTAGAGTACAGTAAAGGTAGAATGCTGTTTGTTAATTAGGTACACCCATCCCCTGGCAATTGCCCTTGATAGCAGTTGTAATACTAAACTGCTATTTGTTTGGCATCTATTATAAGGGGGTTTTACACCCAAGGACCACACTTTAATAGACACCTGTGTACGGTGTGTGATCATACATCAGTATCTTTCAGAATAGCTGTCTACTGGTGCTACCCTACTTGCATCCAGACTCTTACTATGTTTGCATAGTCTTAAATCTGAGATGTGTAATTAAGCAGTGAATATCGGTAGCCATCCATTATTGCTCTATCTCTACATAATGTACTCCCATGTATGCAATCCTGACATGTGTTCCCATTTTGTTGTCATTCAGGAAATATGTATCCCAATGCCAGGGCCCTTTTACAGATGCTAAAAATGACATCATCTTGGAGGCCTTACTGGGCAGCATTGTGGGCTGCCCTGGTTCATGATGTAAATGCTATCGGTCACCAGAGCAGGACATATGAGCAGGTGCAACATCATGCCACCAATATGATCAATGCAACATGCAGAAGAGCAACAGACATGGCCAGGGATCGTGGTGTCACTGGTGGTGGGCCTGTGGCAGAACAACCACTGTCAGCCACGGAGGAATTCCTGGTGAAACTAGGAACACAGGACAGCTCCCAGGCATCCATCACATGGCTTATTGTGGATGTGGGTGCCACCGTTTCCATGCAAGAGGAGCGTCCAGGTGTGCTTAGTTGGTTCAGCATTTAAATACTGTAGCATTCAGTGTGTCAGGGTGTATGACGCCCCACCACTGGACCAGTAATCAAGGAGCCTCAATCCTCACCACTAGTACCAGTGGGGGAATGTACATTGGAAGGATGACAGGTACACATACAGTATTTCCAGATGGAGCTCTCTGCATCAAGTGCAGTTTGCCTTAAGAGCACACAGAGACCACAGTCAGTCCAGAGCTGGTTTCTCCCTCTTTCTCCATATCCCCAGTAAGACTCCCCACTAGCACAGCTATAGAGTTGAGTCCTTAGCCAGAGTTCCAAGTGAAGTCCTCCAACACTCTCTTTGTCCAACCAGAGCTTCAGGTCCCTGCCCAAGTAGCTGACACACATACTCTTGGAGATTTGTTTTATATACACACACACACACACACACACACACACACACACACACACACACACACACACACACACACACACACACACACACACACAAACATACCTGGGAAAGGCTGGCACATGTTTACTAGCTATGCTCCCTTCTGCCCAGACTATAAGGTAGTTATCCCTGCCACCAGAACCCCTTATCAGCTACTTTAAGGCCTTTAACAAAGGGTGTCCAATTTTACTGTATAATGTTACTATCAATACAAATGGTAGGTTGACCAAGATCAAGGCTATTAGGAGTGGCTCACAATGTCACCAAATAAATATGCAAGTACTCTCAGAACTTAAATATCTCTACACTGACCAGCCACAATAAAAGATATTTAATAATAAATAATAAAGAACAAGACAATAATAAATATATAGTTTCAATGACATCAGAGTTCAAAATCACAGGAAATATTTAAAACAACATTGCAGGATAGTATCCAATACATAAAGAAAAACATCTACATTAATCTTTGCTATATTTCTGACTATATCTAAGAGAATTATACTATTCCCTAGCAACTTAATTCTGAGCCAGGCAAATGTGTGGTGAATGGATATTCTGGTCAGGTCCAAGACAGACTACAAAATACTGTCTCATTCAGAGAGTTCTTAAATTAATATAATATTACTGCTGGGATAGCTTGCAGAATGACATCATTTAATGTCATCTGACTCTATCCCAGGTAAAATCCCCACTGCTGAAAGCTAGAAGTTTTTAGCATCCACCTGTGAAAATACATAGACAAGGGCTTTTCCTCAGATCTTTGCAAATCCTGGAAGTCATAAAACAATAAAAAATTTACAAGACAATGCAGAAAACTTCTCAGCACAGACATTGTGTCTGTTGCAGCACTGAAACTGAAATATAGCATCATTTTTATGGCCCAGACATAAAGTAATTAAATTTCAGCTATTTATCTTAAGTTTTGCAAGTTAACCTCCCTTATTTCAGTTTCCCCTGTTAAAATATATATGTTTAAACAGTTACAATAGTGTATGTACATTTCTGTTCTATTCCAGTAGGGTATACTGTGGATACATTTCAAACAGCCCTTTGCAAAATACCTCTTTAGCACACGTCTGTACAAACCATCTTACATGACATACAACTCTAATACATTTGTAACACAAACATTTTATATGAATCATGTTGATATTCACAAATGACATACAATTATTTAAAAATTCCAGCTAGTTGTGCTGGCAGTACCTCCTTTGTCACAGGGTGTACATAGTTTTATGTGGTCTCAGGTATTTTTTTTGGGGGGTGTTAATCACAGTTTGGTCCTCATGCTCAAATTGTGACCAACATACCAATTAACATAGTAGCTACTGTAAATGTGAGATATTTGGACATATTAGCCTGTTATAATTCAACATGTGGTGCCATGTACATTACCTCTCTCTCTCCAATTTTCTCAGGACTGTCAAGTATCGGACATGGTAGTGTTCCTGATAAGCACAACACTATTTTATTAGAGATGTAGATCTAGTCCAATGTATTCGCTAAAATGTCATCCTGGGTGGGCTGGCTGGATTGATGTACTGTCTGCATGATTACCAACTGCACAAATATTTTCAACTGAAGACAGTTTAGAGTCATACCTATGCCTTGTAGGTGTGACCACAGTGATAGATTTGACATTATTTTCAAGACATTACAAATTGCCATATATGTCAACTGTGCAGAGTTTTGCCAAATGTCAACAGTGTACCTCATTGTTGCTCATGCAATTCTTGATTAAAGAGCTTTTTATTTACAAGTAACTATAGATGTTTGTTAGAAAATGGTGCCCTCATGTCCTAGTATATGAGGTTGGGGGTTAAAGAAGTCTTTAATATTGACAACATTGTATAGAGCTTAACATATATTGCAAGATAGTACTGCAGAGCATAGTAGTGCAGGTATTAATGTACTGCTTTTCCCTTTTATCACAGGTGACCATGGGGGTTGAGCTCTGTCCCCTTCACAACCTGATGTCAGTGTCTCTTCAGACTCTGATGATGGTGGCCAAAGTGAAGCAAAGGTGGGTGTTGCAGGGCTGAATCTGTCACTGAGGTTAACATCCTTCTTCTGCGCTCATTATCACTGTACACAGTCAGTATGCCTATGCATATCCAGTTCCCTGAGGCCACAGATATTGGACAGTCAGAGGGTGGGGACAATGAACAGGAAAGTGTGGTTACTATGGCTTCAGTGAGTGCTGATACTGGCCATAGCTAAAGAGATGGTGAGGTTCCACACAGGCGGATTGATAGGGGTGCTTGTAGGAGGCCTTCTGTCCTTCCACCACCTGTTGCAGGTGTCTCATCATGTGTCACTATGCATATGTTTAGGACTGTCATCTGCATTGCTGATACCCTGGATCAGTTGGCTGATGCAGTGGAAAGACATTGGTCTGAGACAGATTGCAGAATATCTGTCTTGGAATGCACACTGACTGTGATAGAACGTCTGATTGTAGTTGATCGTCGGACACATGGATGTAGGTCAACAACTACATCTGCTGACAGTCCACATGGCCATGCACAATCATGATCTCATAGTGGAAGTACACCAGAGGGGAGTGTGCTGTCCACACAAGATGTGGAAGGCCATGAACTCATGGTCCTGGGAATTCTCATGGAGGACATAGTCCCAGCAGACAGCAGTCACCTTCAAGTAGTAGCCCCACTTCTGACCTTGGGTGTGGAGGTGCCAGTGCAACTCCTAGCAGAGCCAATTCTCATGTTTGGGAGTAGAGACAATGAACTGCCAGCTCTACCATGCATGATTCAGAGCTGTCCAACATACAGATGCTTAGGGCTAGCACTGAGCTTGACTGTGTTTACACAGACACTCAAACACCACTGTCACAATTAGGTTACCTACATACATACGCAGCACATTTCCATGGTCCATCCTGCCTGCTTCCCTTCCTGACTCACACACATGCTTGCCAACCTATTGGGTCAGCCTAGGCCTCCTGCACCCCCACACAACACCCTGTGCAAGTGATGATAGCTGTGCCACATCCCTGTCATCCTTGTCATCGATGCAGGGAAATGAAGCTATCTGTCTATTGCACAGAGTGACTATCTAAATTACTAAGTATTTATTTCATTCACTGTTGCCTTTGCCATGCCACTTGTACTGTTCACTGACATATATTGTATGCTGATATCTGTAATGAGTAAACCACATTATTTTGTGTACATTACGATGGACGATGTTGTAATGGCTGTATACTTACACAATGAAAGGTGTGTCATTGAACTGTTTATGTTTTCAGGAACCCATAAAAATCAGAGCACAGGATGGAATAGCAGCACAGCTGAAAAATGTCTTCAGAAAGGTAAAGCAGTATATGTGCACGACTCCATAGGTTCATATGTATATAACAGGCTAACAAGAACAATGGCATCTTTCAGCTTAGTCATGCATCCCAATCTCTGACAAGGTCTGATACCCTTAATAAGTGTAAGCAGGGCTTTGGGAGCTAACACATCTACAGGCTGTGGCATATGAGATGAACCATCTACAGTTTCCCTGTGTCCATTACAGATATTTGTCCTAAACCACTTATGATCTTCGTGTTCTCCATCCCATTGTGTAACTTGCACATGATGTGTGTTACAGCAGAAATGTGACTCACACGGATGGGGAGCCTGTTACAAATAGGGTGTAGTGTCTGAGTTACATATCTGTCTCTTCAGCATGTTCTATTTATACCACAGTCAAGGTGTAGCTGCATAGAACAGGTAATTCTTGTGCTAGTCCTTTCTTGGATATGCAGGAGGTACACAGTGCGATCTGACACCTCTCTGTATGGCAGCCATACACCTCCCCTTCAAAGCATGTAAGAGATAGAATACACAGTTACGGCCTTGACATCATCTACATAGCATATGTTATGTACACTGTGCATTGGTTTATTTTGGAACCTCTGTGGCTGTTACACTTGTTGAATATGCCTGTGTAGTTGCATACCAAAGGTGGCATTGCACTTAATGATAGGTGTGATGAGTGCCAAATACAGAGTCATTCTGCAATTTACATGCCATACCTTTCTCTATAGTTTGTGCAACATTGAATGAATCCCCACATCTTACCGATCAGTGAAAGTGAAAGGCTAGATCACTCTCTGTGTCCATCAGCCCCTGACTAATGGGTCAACAGTTGGAGGTGTGTGGACAGTGCAATATTTTCAGAGGTGGATCACTTCCAAAATTATAGTATTGTGCATTCCTTGGCATTTAGTGTTTGTCAATGGCTCTGACAACAACTGAATCTAAGTGTCAGCCCATTCTGGATAACTGTTGGTTCTGTGTGGG
This sequence comes from Protopterus annectens, assembly GCF_019279795.1. Classification (NCBI taxonomy): domain Eukaryota; kingdom Metazoa; phylum Chordata; order Ceratodontiformes; family Protopteridae; genus Protopterus; species Protopterus annectens. The sequence goes on from NC_056739.1 coordinate 1,609,713,696, forward strand.
ATTCAATGACAGCTCCTAATTTTCAATCATTTGCAAACCTACTCATTCTGACAGTGACTGCAGAGAAGGGACTGGCTAGGAGGGGTAGTCCCAGGAATGATTTGTGAGCGAAGTCCACTGGTGACTGGCCTTATTTTAGCAGTGAGCTACACAATGCTATCTTCCCAGGTAATGACTGTCAGACACTTGACTATCCACCGGCTGACATAGTAAATAACCTGTACAGAGTTTCAACAATGCTTGATGGCCTAATCTTGTCAAATGCCTTCTCAGGCCATGGTAGGCAGGTAGAATAAGTCATTCCTCCATCATCCGTTGCATAGTTTAACACTCAATGAGGTCCACTGCTAGGCATGATATGATCTTGAACAAAACAAATTGGGTTTGAGCCAGCATCTGCAGTTTGTTAGTCAATGCAGAATTCCTATTTGTTTTGCAAGGGAGATGCATACACACAAACATACCAAATGGACTGGAGCAAGATTAAAAGCCCTACCTATCTAGTCTTACACACTACAGATAACAGTATTTATCACACATACCAGGGCTGACACCTATTTTAGGCATCACTGCAGGCGACTACTTGTGGAGTACATGAACTAGGCTTGTATTGAACAGTATGTGTGGCCTGCAGAGTGACATTGCTTCTTACTGTTCTATGCATCTAGTAGCCTAGCAGTCAGATAACTGTTTTTTATCCTAGCTATGTGGCTACAATAGACATTTTGGCCATATGTGGCTGTTTGCATTTGGATGGGCAAGCCTGTGGGCAAAACAATGTGCCCTGTCAATGTGTGTGTACACAACATTATACATAACACCACCTGTTCATCTGTTGGTGTATGTGTGGTGACAACCAGCAGGTGCAGGTGGCTGTAAGTAAGTACGTTATCCACTGCTGACCCATTACTTTTGGTCCTTTGAGCAACATTATATATGTGTCATAGTGCAGCTTTAATCACCAGTATCAGGGTATGTAGGAAAATACAGACATACACACACACATGTAAACATATATATTTATGTGTATAACAGGGATGTATATATAAGGGTCCGCTTCGAATGGTCGACATTTCACAATGTCGACATTCATATGACCGAGACCATATGATCGACATTTGAAATGTCGACCATGGGGAACCGGCATCTCCCTACAGTGCAGAATGGAAAGATTTCCACTTCCACACTGTAGTGCGATCTCGGAGTTGGTATATTTAAGTTCCGGGGGGGATGGGGGCATAGCCCCCCACGGGAGGTTCAGGGGGGTGAAGTCCCCCTGCTAGCAGCATTAAGGTAAGTTTTTTTTTATGTTCTACTTGTATGGTCGACATTTCAAATGTCGATCATATGGTCTCGGCGATATGAATTTCGACATTGTGAAATGTCGACCATATCAAGTAGACCCATATATAAATGGAGGTGTGTGTGTGTGTGTGTGTGTGTGTGTTTGTGTGTGTGTGTGTGTGTGTGTGTGTATATATATATATATATATATATATATATATATATATATATATATATATATATACATATAGAGATAGATATATATCTATAGGGAGAGACAGATAGTGACAGACAGATAGGCATACATATATGTATGCATCTCTAGACATATATATATATAAAAAGTCATTTTGAGTGGGGAGCAGCAGATTTTGGCTCTGCTTAACTAAGTACATGACCATGCCCAGTGGGATTTTTGCTAGTTATAAACTGACTCCAGCCTACATCTACCTGTACTCCAGTCCAGAATTTGTGTGTTACACAACATGATATCTGCTCCTATTTCTGCACTGCTGCATGTCACTGACATTGGCTACAACTTTCTAAAGTTGTCTGATGTAATTAATATGTGGCAGAGCTTAGTAATATTACATCACACACAGACTGACAGTCTGCAAAACAGAAAGTAATGATACCTCACATCCAAAATAAGTGGGTACTTCTAAATTAGAACCATAAATGCCATCACACAAACTAATTGCCCGTTGTCCTTTGAACCACACAAGCTTCTTGACAGACTGGGATCATTCATCAAACAATCAACTACATAAATATATACATTGTTATTCATGCATTAATTATGATATACAATGCATGATCAAATTCTGTTACTGTCGTGAGACTGCCTGAAATGCTGATATACCATTGATAAGTTTCTGCTACAGCAATTAAAAGGAAACACTGCTGTGTTTGGGATTGTGGAACAACAGCATATGTTCTGCTTTGATACACAATAGTTTGAATATCATATATCCCACTGTCTAACATCTCCCTTGACTGATGTACCAGTAATCTGTTACAGTAGGACTGCATGAATATTCCATGCATGAGGCATAGTGAATAGTAATGGAAACATGATAGTGGAATGGATATCTGTAGTCCCATGTGGATGTTATTTATGTCCAAGTAGCCCACTATATGTGCTTGCATAATGTACCAGGTCCATGCATACAATGCCATATCATAATAATCCTTATGAGTAATATGTAGGTTATGCACTTACCTTGCAAATGCAGCAGGTGACACAAATGTAGTTCAGAGCTGGCTCTGTCAGATACAAGGAGTAGAAAGTCAATACATGGGTAGGTACAGGATGTGTGGGTTGCCTGCCATCATTTTTACTTTCTGTATGTGAGTAGAAGTAAGGTGTCAGTCCCTAGGTGCCTAGGTTGTCAGTGAATGTGCTATGCATTCCCTCTTAGCCAAAGCCAGAGCATACTGAGCACACCTACATCTGCCTACAGGAGCATCGGCAGCGGGTTCCTGCTCTGAGTCTTCCTGTGACTGTAGCTGTGGTGACCTAGGCACTGGTGGGGCGCCATGTATCCCTTCCATTTGCTGATCCTGCTGCAGCTGTCTCCACAGGATCATGTTGTGTAGCATAGCACATACTGTGAATATATGTGCACATGTGGCTGGGGAAGTCTGCAGGGCTCCACCAGATATATCTATCCACTGGAACCGTGACTTCAAAAGCCCCAACATATGCTTTATGATGATCCTAGTTTGTGTGTGTGCCTCATTATGGCTTTCTTCTGTGGGGTGTGTGCACATTTCTGATGGGTGCCATCATCCACAGTTCCAGAGCGTAGCCAGCATCCCCCAGTAAATGGCCATGTGATATGTCTCCCCTAGCAAACATCTGGTACAGCTATGATGTGTGCCAGATATGAGAGTTGTGATAGTTGCCAAGGATGCCAGCATACACATTCAGAATAATCCTGTGGGCATTGCACTCCGCTTGGAAGTTGATGGAGTGGTACTCCTTGTAGTTAACATTCTACCCTGCTCACCAGGTGGTGCATTTGATGTGTACATGAGTGCAATCTATAGGGTACTGTGCTACATGGTAGAACTGTGACATATTGCTGGCCCTCACCTCATGGTAGAGGGGAAAAGATATGTGCTCTCTAGCATGTGGTAGCATAGCATCCAGGAACTGGTGGAGTATCCTGGATGCAGATGCCTGTGACACCCCCATCATGTCCCTAGTTGGTCTTTGAAAAGTACCTGTAGCTAGTATCCTAAGGGATACACATACATTTTTTTCCACTGGGATGGGTTCCCCTCAGTTGGCTCTGGCTGTGAATTGAGGGTGGCAGAGCTCAGTGAGTTCTTGTAATATGTCCCTGTCCACCCTGTAGTGCTCTGTAATCTCCAGCACATGTAGCCTTTGGAAGGTTCCCCTGGGCCTGAGCACTCATCTCCTTCTCAGCCTAGGCCTACTGTCAGCAGCACCAACAGCACTGACTCAGCATCTAGCACATACAGATGTAGCAGAGCTGCAGCAACTCCTAGCATTATCTCAGTTAAAATTCCCAAGTCTGTATTGCAATGGTCAAGAGTATTGGGGAAAAATCAGAATGTAGGGTGTATAAATACTTTATACAGGTCTGCTGTAGGTCCAACATGTGTGATTGGCTAATTATTATACATTTCACCTGTCTAGATTGTAATTAACATCATTCAATGGCCCTACTTTATTGTGCAATGTGGTGCTATAAACGGTGCCACACAACATAGTTTATACAAAAGTCAAAATCAATATTTGAATATATCCGATTTTATTTACTTGCTGCATACATCATCACTGTGACCTGGGTGGTCTTTCCGCATGAACACACTCAGCTATATGGCACACTATAAACACACCCACCGGCAATTAAAAATCCTAAAGGTTATGGAACATATATATCTTCCTGCTGGCATCCAAATCCAGTGAACATATCAACATGGTGTTGGAGCCTACACAAAGTGGATATGCAGACACACTTACTCCTTTTTGCTATTCAAGACATCCACCTCATTTGCATACATATCTGTGGTGACAGCCTGGAAACTACATAGTTTATAGCAGCATGACCTGGGCAACAGCACCATTGCTCTATTGTATGGAACTGACGCAATGACCTGTAATACATTTCTAACAAATATCATAATTTTTTTTTTCTCTTTTTTTTAATTAAACATGTTTACGCACTGTAGCGCATAGCACAAACAAGTAGAAATTATAAAAAAAATATATATATATTTTTACATATTCCCTACCTTTTTCAGACATCCACAATGTACATTTTGAACATATATGTATGTGTTCTAACATTTACTGGGGAGTTATGTTCAAATTTCTCATGTTTTACATCCCCTTCTGTCTGTGTAGACCAGGGGTCTGCAACCTTCACTATCAAAAGACCCATTTTTGGCCCCTCTCCCACCAAATAAAATTCATCTGGAGCCACAAAACCTATTTAACCCCTAAAATGAAGATAACAAAACCTATTTGACTGCTAAAATGAAAACAACTTATAGACAGCATATAAAGTGTCATGGTATCACCTCGCTCTCCAAAATAAGAGGTATTCCCTTTGTAAGAAAAAATAAAATAAAAATGGCAATTATTTATTTCCATATTATAAATTTTTTTTTCAAAACTACAGGGAGCCATTTCAGAGGGATAGAAGAGCCACATGTGGTTCCAGAGCCACAGGTTGCCTACCCTGGTGTAGACTCCTGTATTTGGAAAAGTTCTGTGTACACTACTGACACGGACATGGAGTCTACACAGATGTCTTTTTGCTTGTTGGATCACTCCATCTGCATTATTTGCATAAGATTCACCTGCTTCTTAGGTAATTTGCATTACACAGAACTTTCCTTGTTTGCATGTGCTTGCACGCTTCTAAGCGGCGCTTATTGACTCTAAGAATGTTCGCACTCCTGTAGGCACTGCACCGAGATGCATACACAAAAAAAAAAAAATCATGTAGGCTTTACTGAATTCCCCACTCTTTCTGTGTACCCCTTTAATATTAGATTGGTATGAATATGAAAGAGCAAATAAAGGATAATAGCATAGTTCAGCTTTTTGCTGTCAGATGTATATATGCAGCATGCCTCTTTTCCTGCATTGCCAGGAGATAACCATCTATATATACATCTATTTAAGATTGTGAAGAAAGTGATAAAATAATATTCACAGTAATTCACTTTAATTTGTTATTCCTAGACAGTACAGCGGCACAAGACAAGCTTAAGTTATATATTTTTGTGCACACCTCTGAGGTGCCTCAAATATGATTTTAAAAAAGTTAAGAAAAAGACTAGCCTGTCCCCAGCCAACACACAAGCAACAATGACCTTCTATGCATACCTCTGACATTTGACTGTGAGGAAAATTAAAGAAATAATGACCACGGTATCCACAGCCTGCAAACAAACTATAACAACCTTCTGTGCCCAGGGTACATGTCCCTACTATGTCCCTACTAAGCCACTTACACAGTTTAGAGTGATGCCCCCCTCAAGATGTTCTGAAGATGAAGATGTGTTATAATTAATTGTATGCCTTTTCTTTGCCTGCCAATCTTATTTTTGTCATATACACATACTGACACTGCTTCTGAAAAGGCAGGTCTTTCAAAAGATAGACAGACACACACACACACACACACACACACACACACACATACACACACACACACACACACACACTCTATATGATTTATCTACAGGGAAAATGGAGAAACATCAGTTCACCCCTAGCATGTCCGTGTGGTATTGACGCATCCCAGAGCACCTGAATAAAACTCACACAAAGACAGGAAGGACATACAGAACCCACAGAGAAAAAGATGCAAGAACTCAGACAGGGAGATAAGCACTGTAAAATTACATCCCTCACAGTGCCAATGTACCAGTAATATGCTTCTTTCCCACACATCCTGCCCAGACCACCAAAAATAGCCATTTAGTATGTAACACTGATGTTAGACTGTGATGGAAAGTGAAATAAATTATGGCCAGCTTGTTAATGTTCAACACTCCTTTACATACACTGCTGAGGTACCAAATAACTTTTGCACGAGGCAGTTCAGCAGAGAATAACAATCTCTTTTATTTCACAAAAAGAAACATACACTGGAGACTTGGAAATAAAGATCCCATCTCATTGAGATACAAGAATCAACAGCCTTTAAACCTTTTTTTTCATTAAAAGCATCATTAGTGTAACAATTATAAAACTGCCAATGACAAATTAAAAATTAACACTACAGCATTCATTTTGCTAACTAAGATCACCTGACTTCTTGTTTATGACATTCCATATTAGACACAAGTTCCAAATTCCATGATAGAACTTTCTACTCAGAACAAATAGTACAGTTGTGTAAGGTGAACTTACCATAGCAGTAGATGCTGGAATGATTACAGCTGCAGTAGACTTAGCTAAATGGGTTATATCCTGCCAAGGATATATGCAGCCAACCAGCTTACAAAGCTGTGGGGCACCTTTCACTCATCCAAGCTGTCAAGCAGCTCAAACTTTGATGACTAAAAGGCAAGTTTGGACACAAAGCCCTTCAGAGCTTAACTGCCAACAGACAGAGGGAGGATGAGCCTTGAAAGGAAAATACTAGGATTAACAAAAAAGTAAATGTCCACACCCTGACATAAAAACCACATCAAAAATGATGGATGGAGGGAGTGGATACTGCAGCAATGGTCATTTGAACATCTACTTTCACAGTAAGTTCAACTTATATTACAGTACTATGTTCTTCATACTGATCAGGGTGGCAGTAGTCTAAGCTATATGGGCAGATTACCATAGCTAGCCATATTTGGGAGGTTGAAGGAGAAGGGTTCAAGAACCCCCTGGGAAATGGCCATAGCAAGGTTTGACCTACTACCAGTCACTATATGTATGTACAGTGGACCAAGTTGCAGCTTCTAGAATGCTTCTAGAATCTAATCCTTTCCAAAAACCCATAAATGAAGTCAAAGCCCTGGTAGAGTGTGCCTTGACTCTGCCTGGAATAGATTTGTCATAGTGAGTATAACAAAAGGTAATAGCCTTAACAACCACTTGGAAATAGTATGTTATGACACAGGTTACCCCGTCTTCAACTGATCTAAAGATCTGAAAGATTTAGTATTGTCAAGGGAGTACTTGAGTTGTCTTTGGACATCAAAGGTATGGAGTATCCTTCCTTCCTTCCTCATTTTTAGATTCAAGAAAGAAAATGGGGAGGTTGATAGTCTGGCTTAACTCACATACCAATTTAGGCATAAAAGAAGGATTCATTCTCAAAGAAACCCTGTCCCTATGGAAAAATGAGGTAGGGTTGACTCACCATAAGAACTTCTAACTCTGATACTTTCCTTGTAGAGGTCAGAGCAACCAGTAAAACTGTTTTCCATGTAAAGAACCTCAAGTCCACCAAATTAGCTGGTTCAAATGGAGCAAGTGTTAGCTTCTCTAGCACAAACTTAAGATCCCAAGGAGGGGCCACTGGTTTATTTGGAGGAGTTTTATTCAAACCCCATTTCAAGAACATTTTGACATCAGACTGCTGTGAAAGAGAAGGCTCCATGGGCAGAAATGTTCATATGGCCAATAAAGGAACATTGATAGAGGAATAAAAAAGGCCATATGATTGTAACCCACACAAGTATTGTAAAACCAGGCAACAACTAGCCCTGAATGGGTGCTGGTTATGTTGTTGGCACTAACTAGGAAGCCTTTAGCTAATATATGATTTTCTAGTAGCAGGCGTTCTTGCCTCTGTTAGTACTTGCTGCACATCCTTGGAAAAAAGAGGTGCCTAAAAGGAATTAAGACCCTATCATCCAGGCAGTCAATTGAAGGTGACTCATTTTGGAGTGTATAAAATACCTTGGTCTTGTGTGCGTAGATCTAGTCAGTAAGGAAGCTTGGAGTAGTTGCCCCTGTCCATTTTGAAAAGAGGAGAGAACCACAGTTGTCTGGATCAGGAGGGGATCACCACAATAATCCTGGGGGATTCCTTCAGAATCTTCAGAAGTACTCTGGATATTAGGTGAAAGGGTGGAACGGCATACAGGAACATCCTTGTCCAAAGAAAAGGCATATGTTTTCCAGACTTTCTTGCATGGAGTTCTAGAACAGAATTTTGCCAGTTGATTGTTCAGAAGGTAGACAAGAAGGTCTAGTTCAGGAACTCCCCACAAATGGATCAAATCTTGAAAGACGGCCTGATCCAGTTTCCATTTGTGAGGATCTGCCCTGGTTCTGCTCAGCTTGTCTGCCACACAATCTTGCTTTGACAGAATGTAGGATGCCTGTAGTGTGAGTTTGTGCTGTGAAGCTATATCTCAAGCTACCATGACTTGTCTTCAAAGGGGGTATGATATGGTTCTCTCTTGCTTGTTGATGTAACACATGACTGTTGTATTGTCTGTATTGTCCTAGGGACCAAAGATAGTTCAGAGAGTTGAGTGCCTTGATCAGGGAAAGCACCTTTTTAATATTTAGCTGCTTGCATATGTCTTTGGTGCCTCACAGTCTCTGCATTTGTATTCTGCCTGAGACCCCTCCTTAAGCAAAGTCTGTACCATCTGTGGTGACAGCCTGCTTTGAGGAAGGGTGGTAGAAGGGGGGATGTGGATTTAAGGTTATCTGTTGTCTCCACCAAAAGATTTCTCTTCTGATAAACTTCAGTATTGAATTCTGAAAAGATAAAGGGTGTTGATGCTGGAACCAAAGACATTTCCGATATCACTGTATCTTTTTTTCATTTGGAATCTTGCCAGGGATATCAAAAGAATTATAGATGCTATGACACCCAAAATCCCAAGGTTTTCCCCTCACAGTGACCAAAGACTGATTGGAAAACCTTAGAAATAGATCTAAATAGGTATAGTTTTTCCTGAGGAAGAAAAGCCCTTTGAACTGAGGTGTCAAGTTGACATCCAAGGAACACAGTCTTGCATGAGAGAGTCAAGAAATACCTTTAAAGGCTCTCTTGGAATTCCAGATTGTATAAGAGATGTCTCCCACAAGAAGGAGATTCCTGACATTTTGAAAAAGACTCTGCAAAGATAAGCAAGTCATCTAAATATGGAAAAATATAGATATCCTGTAGTCAGTGTCTCATAAAGATATTTAAAAGGAGATCTTATTCAGGTATATTGGGCATTTAGAGACAACTACCTCTGGGAATGTTTGGGGTTATCAAAAAGTAGTAGGGAATCATTAGACAACCCATGTAGAAGATTCAATAGGAATGAGATGCATACTAATTGGTTTTCTGACAACTAATGCATGGAAAAAAATGCCAAATTACATTAAAACAAGCACTAGTTTAGATATTTTTAAGAACAGCCTGGGCACTTATTATGCAAAGAATTATTTTGGTATATTGGCAGACTAGAAAGGCATCAATGCCCATGCCTGAAATATTTTTATACATGTATGTATGTATGTATGTATGTAAGCACATATGTATGTATGTAGCCTGTAATGAGCTATAATTGGAGCTACACACTTTGCGAACACTCTTGGTACAGTGGATAGACCAAGGGGTTAAGCAGAAAACTGATGACGTTATCAAGACACACAAAACCTTAAAAAATGTCTGAAGTCTGGATGTATAGGATTGTGATGATAAGCATTGTTTAAATCTAGTGTTACCAGGAAACTTGAAAGTGTATACGAGCTAATAGGTTGTGAGGTGACATCATTCTGAATGTGGGCACTATCACAAACAGGTTTAGGAAAGAATGATCCATTTGCATAAATGCTGAGTGTCTGGTAACTAAATGAGAAATATATTCATAGCTCTCAGTTATCACCAATTTTGTAGAACATCCCTGCCATTGCCTCATATTTTTGCCCTCCCTTGCAAAATGCTTTTCTGGTTTTCCTGTGGATTACACTCAGTCATACTCCTCAACTGTACAGAATTTTGTAGAATGTCTGTCTAGATTTCTACTCCATATTTTTGTATATTTCTAACCCATGGTAGTGGTGCTGCGGTAGCGTTGTCACCTCACAGCAAGATGTTGTCCCGTTCGATTCTCAGCTAGAGCGTCTTCTGTGTGGAGGCATGCGTGAATGAGCATGCTTTCGTTGAAGGTTATGCTTCAGGGCTGGTAACACGGCACGTAAAAATCTACTACCAAACATTAGCGGACCGGAGTTCCGCTGTGGTGACCCCTAACTATAAGCAGAAAGACACAACATTTTTTGTATATTTCTCATAAAATTTATGTTTTTCTTGCAAATCATTAAGAACTGAAGTTACTACATAATGACAGACATATGAGTTTCAGACTTTATAACCTCCAGAAAGTACATGCTACTCAAAAACCTGTTATTCTATTAGCTTTCCATGTTTATAAAATTAAAATTAAAAAAAAAAAAATGCCCTTATTTTTGGACCTTTGCCACCACCCCCCACACTACTTTGACATTGTCCAGATTTTCTTGTGCTAAAAAGTTGAGAGATATGATGCTAGCAGTCATTTTATTATTGCTATTGTTCAACAATATGTTGCTTTTTTAACTCTTTAAGAGAATTAGAGTAATCTTTAAGACTGTACCTGATTTGGGGCTTTTGTCCCATCACTATTCTTTGCTTTGTCCAGAATTCTTGAGCAAAGAAGTTGTGAGCTATGCAGTCAGTCATTCAATAATGTCAGACAACCGAGCGATGTACAACCTATGTAAAACATGCATTCCTATTAACTTTCTAAGTAAAGTAGAAGTATTCCTGTTATCCAGGAATATTTTGGGCTCTGTAGCCTTTTCATCTCAGAAAATTAAACACATTTTTTAAAAGAAAAGAAAAAAGACAGAAACCAAGAGCTGCTAGCCACCATGTTTTCTTTAAACTCTGTGGGCTTCTTGGCATTGTATCTTTCCAATTGGCTTGCTCCCCTGAATAGACAAGCCTCTCAACCAATCATTAACAAAAAGTGGTGGTTCAAGGTAGGAAGACGTGTCTGTTTATTTTCAGTGCTACACATCAGCATATTAAATGTGCTCATATTACAAATGAACAATTCTGAGGATGCAAAAACACAGAAGCACAAAAATGGTGCTTTGGAAGTTTCAAGAAGTAGAACATTTGTCCCAGTACCAGAGAACTAGAGGATGGTCTCAATTTCCCGACAATTTGGAAAAAGAACAGAAACATGGGAAGTTTATTGCGGCAGTTCCTCCTCAGAGGGACCGTGACAGCATGTGTATGTCTGTCTCCACCCCTCCCTCCCTCAGAATGAGCCTACCCCTCCTTCCAGTCAGTGCTATCAGTTAGCTGAACTTGGGTTGTCTGGGCCATAGTCTGGCCTTTATCACTCTATACCTCTGGCACTGATATGGTAGCAGGGTTGCCTGCAATACAGGGAACTCCACTGACAGTAGTGTTTTTATTTTTTTTTTAACCATGCAAAAGAGTTTCTTTTTCACTTTCATTTAAAAATTGATGCTGCTCGTCAGCTTAGTATGCTGAGTAATAGATCAGCAGGGAAGGAGGAACAACACTAACAGATTTGTTACACCAGTGGTAAGTACACAACTTTTGTCCCTAAACATTTACAGGAATGGGAGAAGCCCATGATTAGTTGGCATAGTGTATCAATCATGTGTGATTCTGGGAGGTCATTTGCATGTGTGTTCCATGCAAAAAGTTCTGTACCTACACAATTGGGCAAGATAGTGTGCAACGTCATTACCCTATTCTATAGCTGTCTTTTTTTTGAACTCCCAATGAGTTCTGCTGTATACCATTCTAGTATGTACTGGGACTACTATCTGGTCCACAATTACAATTAATCCTGCCCATGTTTCCTCATAAACAAGAGACTGTGTGTGTATGTGTCTTTCGACTTTTCCCGGTTAGGGGCTGCCACAGCGGAACTCTGGTCCGCTAATGATTGGCAGTAGAGTTTTACGTGCTGGCTTGCCGGGCCTAACGCACAACCTTCAATGAAGGAACGCCCATTCACGCATGTTGTCACACAGCAGCCGCTCTAACTGAGAATCGAACGGGCAATGTCTAACTTTGAGGCGACAACGCTACCACAGCACCACCACCATAAACAAGGGACTGTGATCATCCTATTCTAAGCTTTAGTTTCTCACTAACGACATTTATTAATATCAATAATTTACAAAACATTACAACTTTTGAGGAAAACAAGCACTTGTGCAGCCATTAATAGTTAAACAGACATTAAAAAAGACAGTTATAAAAACAATACCAATATTAATTTTATTTCAATATCTTGTTGTGGTATAATACTGCTAGACTGTGAAAACAAATTCTTCTGAGACTACTGCTAGTTCCAGACAGTTTTTAATTTTCATTATATCTTGTACTGTGCTTTCACAATCAATTACTGTAATGCTTTCAGAGAACAAAAACCTAAAATTAACACATATTCCTTCATTATCAGTACCTCAGCTTGCAATAAAAGAATTCTACAAGTTCTACTAAACAAAAGCTGTAACAGTTTTTAAGTATGCACAACTGTGGAATTTCCAAAGAGTATCATTTTTTCTGCGTTATGTATTTGATGACTTGGTAAGCCATCTGGACAAACCTTTCCTTTTTATGGTTGACACGGGAGTATTGCCTGATTAAGTGACGTCTCAAAGTCACACAGTTGACAACGAAAGATGGAAGGAATCAAACGCTGCACCCCAGGCACAGGAAGTAGCTCATTAACTCCTCTGAGCTTTATGTCCTCTGTGCCAACTGCCAGACTTATGAAATAATATTAGATATTTTTTAACTAAGCTTAATCAATTAAACCCAAATACAACAGTGATAATCAGAGACGTCTGGTTGATTTTGTTCCATATAACAGGGTTTTCTACAAAAACATTCAGTGATAGTTAATATGATTTTAGTATGACATAACTGTCTCACTTGTAAAAGATATCTACTGAAGGTATGTTCATTTTTTTCTTAACACAAACTGATCTAATCAAAATGCTTTATATCTAGAAGATATTATTAGAAAAAAACATTTGGTTTGGCTGCTTTTCTCATTCAGGGTAGTGTCATGATTTGTTGCATTTGATTTGCTAGAACCTACAACAATTTTGCCCCATTTAATCACTGTTGTAACAATATCTACATTGCAGTAGGTAAATGGGACTAACCAGTGTGCCAGTACCTGAAGGCAACAGCATAAGATTAGTTACCCGTATGCAAACGAGGAGAAGTAAATCGAAGTTTGGCTGCTGGTGCTGCTGCCAAAAAGAAGCGTCCATTTCTAAGATGTGAACATAAGCATCTATTAACATCTATACCACAACTCACAAGACTCCATCATCTATGCCTCTTTTCAAGCTAAAACAGTAGTCGGCTACCACTGATGACAACAAATGGAAGTTTCAGGGACAACAGAGACATACACCAGGTCTATATTCATTAATGCAGTCACATCTTCCAGCATCACTGGCCTGTCTCAGTGATATCCACTCAAGAGTAAATGAAAAAACTTGCTTTTCTAATCTGAACTGTACTTTCAGTACGTAAGAACATAGTACCAACAGGTCTCTTTTGTTTTCATATTTAAAATAATGGATCATTTAAGCTTTTTATCTCTCATAAAGTCAATTAAAATGTTCTGTCAGGCAAGCCAGCTAAATGGTTTAGAGGGATAAAGCCCTAACTGCAGTCCAGGCTACCTAAGCTTGAATAGTGGCTATGGTGCTTGATGGAACTGCTAGGGGAAATTGGCTATGCTTATCCTGGGATGAGAAGACCAAGGTCTGAAGCAGTCCTTTGGAAGAAGGAGGCATGCCAATAACCAGGAGGCATGCATATGGCCCACCAATCCATTGATTTGTGGTAGCTTTCATTACAGAAATGTGTGGCAGCATGCACGTAAGATTGGGGAAGGCACTGTGGACTCCCACAATGACGTGGGTCATATGTCCCTTGGACCAGGGGAAGGGTGCAGTCAACAGTAAAATGTCCTCTTTGTCAAGATGCTGATAAGGAGATAAGTAACCCTAATGGCTGCCTGAATAATGGCTTTCCTAGACAGCTCAGTGGATTTGGAGGCAATCTTCGACACTAGGAGACAGATTGACTCAAGCCTGTTTGGGGGCAGCTTGATGCTTGGAAAACACTGGTCAAAAAGATAAAGAAAAAAACTTCTAATCAGGCAGGATGAAGGTGGTCAATTCTTATTCTATATCTAGCTGTAAAAGGACCATGAAGTTAGCAAGACATGAGAAACTTTGTTCCTAACAAACTAGGACAAAAAGTATCCAAAGTAACCCTTTCCAGGTGTGGCTATCTGATTGTATCTCATTTGTATATTCTTCACAAAATAATTTTCTACCAGAGAAAGCAAAAAATGCACTCCACAATATCACTCTCAACATCCTTTAGCCTTTTTCAAGAATTCCTCTGTGGATGATGTCTGTGCAACAGAGAAACAGAGTGGCCTGCATTCCACACTTTTACCAAACATTACAAGTTGAACTTTTTTTCCAAATCCAAGGCCTCTGTTGGGAAACAGTCTTGAAGGGCATCCTGTCATGATGATGTACTCAGGTAGCTAGGGAGTCTGACCCATCAGTCAGATCAGATGGATAGGATGATAAAGATATGAAAGTTATGTACTTAGCACAGCATTGGATCCTTTTCAAACTAGTCAGTCCAATGCAAAATCCTTCCCCTGTCCCGCTTGCTAATTGTTACTATACTGAGGACCTGACAGACCATCAAAAAGCACTACTGTCCATCTTTCCACTCCCCTGTCAGCAATGTCCTCCCATGGTTATACAGCAAGCTTGACCTAAGTAGAGTATAGCCCAAAGACATTATGGGAGTGAAAAATCTTAAAGGAGCTCAAGGCTTAGGGCACTAGTAAACATGGATCGGATCTGATAAATGGCTCTTTAGTCATCAGTCACATCAGACTGACAGGATGATAAAGAATCTCCAATGTTTGTTTGTTTTTCGGCTTTTCCTGGTTAGGGGTCGCCACAGCGGAACTCTGGTCCTCTAATGATTGGCAGTAGATTTTCACGAACACCGAGGTGCCAGCTCGATGTCCAGCCTTGAACGAAGGCATGCCCATTTTCACATGTCTTTCGAATGCACATCCAACCGTGGGGAGGACATGCAGACTCCACACAGAAGGCCCTCCACACACTTCAGCCGAGAATCGAATGGGAGAACCTCTTGCTGTGAGGCAACAACGCTACTGCTGTACCATAAAGAATCTCCAATATAAAAGCAAAAATTATGTAAAATACTAGTCCTGGATTGTGTAGAGAGTTCCAAGTGTTCAAGTCAACCTTGAAACATGAAACTTCATAGTTGGAAATACTAATCCAGTAATCTCCCATCATACAAACAGAATGAGTTTGCATTTAATGTTCAGTGCTTCTAAAAAATAATGACTTGAGCAGAAGAAATTGTACTTGGCTCAACCAGTACCTCTGAATGACAGTTTGATAATGGGCTTTGCCCTTTTTTTTGTGGATAAGTGACCATTTTTAGGTGAACTATTAAAGCCATCCTGAGCTTACTTGGTGGTGCCGCAGCAGCAGAAAAGGAGATAGATGGTATGGAGGAAGAAAGTCGTAGCATACTGATCTTCCTGTTTCCCTGACTGTGGACTTTGGGTAGGCTTGAAAGTGTACCCTGTCTCTGTACCACTGCACTGGCAATGATATACTCTTCTCTTACTGAGACTTACCTCCCATGAAGTGCCCGGCTAGCTTCATGCACTTTTCTGCCTTTTCTTACTGAGAAAAAGCACACAAATTATTAAAACTTTTTTTTTATTCTGAACTAACTGTAGAAGAACCAAATATTTTATTTATTTATTTATTTTTATTTATTCTTTGTTGACTGGGTTAGTCCCACTTGGCTTCCTTTTCAGGGGAGACCTGAGGTGGTATTGTTACTACTACTAGGGGAAATTTGGCCAGGGAATTGGGGAACTTCCCCTACTTTTATCAGCAGGTGCTGTGGTAAATTTTACATCCACCTGAGCTACCACCAACTCATGCACATGGGACCTAGGTTTAAAATCTCATATGAACGACTTTGAATGCACTTCATTACACTTTAAAGTGCTCTTGGCTACCTCCATGGGGTAGCTTAACTCTGTGTGCTTTGGATTCAGACCATCTAAGGAATGTAAATATCCTATGCCATGATCACAAAAGAAAAGAAAGAAGGTCAATGGTCATTTGCAAGAACATGTATGAATATGACAAGCTAGGTCAGTTTATGAGTTCACAATTATATGTACACATTGCTCTCATCAAGTTTCCCCCAACACACTACACACACACACACACACACACACACACACACACACACACACACACACACACACACACACACACACACACACACACACACAAATCTGTTTCACATATATCTATAATGGAACCAGTTTTCTTGCATTCATAATTTACTTTGATTAAAAAATACTAAAAATGTGCACGTTTAAAAATGAAAAACACTGTGTACACACACACACACACACACACACACACACACACACACACACACACACACACACACACACACAGACACTCACACACACACACGCACAAACTACTCTTTCTGCAGGCGTAATTTTTTTGCTGTACAAAGCTATTTATTTTCCCACATATAATTCTGGTGAAGAAGTACAGGTAAACAGAGCAAATAAAATAAAGGGCTGACTTCAAAGGCAATCACTTCCATGACAAAAACTAAATATAAGAATGTAACATGATATTTTTGAAATGTAATCTGACCTGTTACTGTATGACTATATATTATTGTGCATTACTTTCAGGTTCAATATTCCCAGATAAAAGCTGCATGCCCTGGCCACGAGATAAAAAAGCAAAGCAAGAACAATGTAGGAGGTATAAGAAGGCAACAAAAACTCTCACTGGTCAAAGCAATGCTATACCCACTCAGCATGACATCTTTACTGATATCTATTACCATTGCCAATGATGGTCTCGTTTTACTGTTGTAATGCCTTGCTGACTGATATGGAACTGTTTTAGAGGCAGGTTTCAAAGATCTTGCTAATGCCCCTGTCTAGGTTTCCTGCTGTTAGGCAAAACATTGTGTTTGCATGTAAATGCCAATCAATGCAAACTCATATAGATTTTTCATAACTGTCTGTTCTATTCAATACTGTTGCTCTTTGCTATGATGATGATACTGTGAGATTGAAATCATGCTCCATTGTATTTGTTTTTACTTTTATTTCTAGGAAGTGGTCTTGCTTAAATAAAGCCTTTCAACCCTTGATCCAGGAAAAGTGACAAAACAGAACATATTAAATTAGAAAAGATAGTAATTCTAGACAGCAAATTACAAAGCAAGGCAATACCACCTGCAGCTTGTGACACTGGACTGCTGGACCACAGCCTTCACAAATACTAACTCACTCTTTGCTACTAATCTTTAGTTAAATGACTCAAAACCATGCACAGAGTTCTGATTTCTTTTTATATAAAAAGGCTGGCTGACTTGTCTAGACTATTTTCAAAAAAGGCCAAGCATTTATGTATATGTCTGCACAAATAATAAGGTGATGGCACCTTATCACAGGTCGTACTGCTATTTTGGTAGTATGCAGATGATGTTTCAATGGAAGCTACTGGAACTTTAACATGAAGCAGTGAGAAGCCTTTCCAATTGACTCAGACTGCATCAAATTACTGATGCCTATAACAACTTACATATATGTAAAAATCTATATTTTTTATAATTTGTTTATAATATAGCACGCCTTTCCAGGGTGCTACTGCATGCAAATATACTATCAATAGCACACCACTGGACCATTTTAAGAACCCAGAATGTTACTTAACATGCCTCTTTAGTGTAATCTGTTGCATCTTGTATTATATTTAATTGTGCATTACTCAGCTGTCCCAAGATATCAAGAAATGTGCCACCCAGACCTCTCAACCGTAACGAATTTCTACTTTCTTTCTAGTTTTGAAGTCAAAATAATAGGGTACCACAAATTCCAGAGTGGCCCCTTTAATTCTAGATTTTTTCAAATTTCTTTTTGTGTTTTTTTTTTTCAGTTGTCACTGATGTCATCACGTGCAGGGCGTGTGTGACATCAGCTTAGAGAGGGAGACTGCCAGCCAGCCAGTCAGAACTCAGAATAATGTCATGGCACCAAAAAGAAACATACACAGAGACACGGCTTACAAGGTTCATGATATGAATGCCGAGGACAAGTATCTTTTCACTCCCAGAGTCGGAGTCCCCATCATGTTGTTGGGGTAAATAGTTTAGTTAAAAAAATGTAATGTATTATATATTTATTATTTCTTTAAATTAAGTGCAAATTGCTCAGTGTCAAGTTTGCAGCTGCTGCATACTTCTTAGTGCTGTGTGTGTAGTCGTGGGGCATCCTTTTACTGCAATAATCACTAGATCACACAGTTTTGAATTAAGCAAAAACATTTTCCATTGCATATCTGATCCTAACTGTGTACCATTTCAGGATATAGCTGTAAAAATTATTATTACAACATTATCTCTCTAATTGTCTCAAGCTACATTCATGGGGTTTTCTGTCCAGGATGGGATTCATCTGTCACATTTCTTAATTAAGTCATAAATGCAAATATAGTAGAATAAGGAGTAGTCGGGCACTTTCCTGTGTGTGAAAAGTGTGAAACATACAGAAGTGAAAACAGTTGCATATTTGTTTTATGCAGTCTAGGCAGACTATTTTGAATCCCATCTTCCGGTCATAACTTTTAATTGTCCAGATTTTCACAGAACTTCCTGATTTTTCCCTCATATGTTTGGCAGCTTTGGCGTACTTCTGATAAAATGTTTGGCTTTCTGTCAGATTGAGTATTGAAGTCAGAAAAAAAAATTTAACTGTGTAAATGTCAGACTGTATACTGTTTAGAAAATGGATGCTAATGCAAAATCTGCGATCAAGTTTCTAAGTTTATAAGAACTGCATCTTAAAATTGTTCCTATTTTTGGGCCTTTCTCCCCTCGTTATTTATGGTTTTGTCTAGATATCTTGAGCTAAGTGGCTGAGAGTTATATATAGCTCAGGTATGACTTCTTTTGTTGTGCACTTATGTGTGTGTGGCAGTTAACCTTTCATGGATGAGCAAAACAGCCCACCTCTAGCTTAAAAAAACGGAGATCTACTTTTTAGAGTGCATTGAGAGGTTGGTTGTTGTAATTAATAGAACCCAAACTGGTGTGATTTGTTAACGAGATGATTTGCACCCAAGTGAGTAAATTTGGTAACATTTTGCAGCATGCATGTTGGGGAAATTGCTGAAAACTATTTGGTAAATGAAATGGATGCAGATGGGTGGCCAAAACTTATTCAGGCCAAAATGGGAAAAGTCATGTTTTTATTCATTAGATTAGAGTGCTAAGACATAATTTTTTTTTTCATTGCTGAAGCATGGTGTTAAGGACTGATCACAAATGATGTATTTATTATTCACACAGATAAAATCCTGTTCTATTCAGGTGCTGCATCATTTGAAAAAAATATATAACAGTCAGAAAAGAGAACCATTGCAACACTAAACAATATTTTGAACATTAGAATTAAATTAAAAGACATATAGAGGGACAGGGATCAGTGATGTGAAGCATAGATCGTTTAGGTTTGATCAGATACAGAGTCTTTAGTTCAAACCAAGGTCACACAAGAGTGGTATAATGGTGGGGAGCTAGATGACCTGGTGGTGTGAGGACAGCAAAGAATGCTAGGAACATGTTGGTTGGCTAAAGTACTCAAAAAATGTTTCAAGCCCTTTTCAGTGAAAATGTAGGATGTGTTGAGACTTTGCCCTTCACTGAAAGTTATGCATATTTGTTTGATGGGCTGAGTTTGAATTATTGTTTTTATTTATTAGACCATTAGCCATCCATTGTGAAGTATATTGTTTAGGGAGGGATAAAGGAACAGCGGGTGCATCTATGCATGTATTAAGAAAGCAATACCTATTTTTCTGTTAGGATTAGCCAGCTGTCTTTTTCAGATTTTATGATAACTTTCTTAAGACAAAGACAAAAAAATACTTAGTTATTAAACATATGAAGCTGAATGTTCTAAAAAAAAGTTTAACAAGATGTTATGCACTTTGTTACGTTTCTAATGCCATGCAGGGGCAATGAACAAAGATCAAGGGTTTAACCCAGAAGTCCAGCATACAGGTTCTTTGTAAAATATCATTAAACATGCATCAGAAACATAGTATTATGATTTATTGTTAAGATGTGTTCAAAATAGGGTCTATATTATATATTCAAAGTTTCAAAACTTCGAACCTCGTATGTTTGACAACATATGACTGAAGTTTGAAACACTGAATATATAATAAAAAAATAAAAAAAAAATAAAACTTACCTTAATGCTCCAAACAGGGGGGCAAGCTTAATGGGGGGCAACCCCCCTGCACCCTCATGTGGGGAACTGCACCCCCCACAACTCCCCTACTTAAATATACCAACTCCGAGACCACACTTCAGTGCATTAAAGGGACATTTTCCCATTCTGCACCATACGGAGCTGTTGCTTTTCATCTTCGAACTTTTCAAAGTTTGATCATATGGTGTCGACCATATGACATTCAAACTTTGAAATGTTCGTTTACTTAATAGGGACCCTTAAAAATGTATATATATTTAACACTTCTTTGTGTGATATTCTGCATTTTTTTTAAACCTTTTCTTAGGATATTAACAGAAGCTGCAAATGCTGACATTCTGATTTACTGATCTCGACTGCCTGAGTAGGAGAGAAAATGCAATAATGCTTCTGATACAAGCACTACAGCATAGTGACATGATTCAGATATCTAGTTTATACTTTTACTTTTATGCCACCCGAGGAACGAACTGGTAACACAAATAAGTTACATCTTAACTAGTCATTGCAGGAGAGAAAGGCACCAGAAGGAGTTGATGTGATTCCTCCTCCCAAGACAGACAGAGGTTTAAGTCAGACTGTAGTTGTAAGAAAAAATGTGGAATTGTTGCTAGTGGAAAAAGTTGAGTTTCTAGAAACCAGTAGGACATAGAACCTAAGGAAGGATGGCTTCATAAAAGGAATGTGATGATAGACAAAGATGGCGGAATTCTTTTTCCTGGATAATTAGGATAAACTTAAGAGGGTCTATGTAAATTAACTGGTTAAGTTTTGGCAACTCTTTGATTTGGTGCAGTATTGAAGGCTACCAAGTCCTGGATTGCTGGGGGAATGTTTCATTTTGGTGGTTGTGCATACTTGGAAACTTCTGAGGGGATGGATCTCTGGGGGAAATGTTTCATTTTGGTGCTTGTGCATACTTTGAAACTACTGAGGGGATGGATCGCTGGGAGAAATGTTTCATTTTGGAGCTTGTGCATACTTGGAAACTACTGAGGGCCTGAAGCACAGTTAATTTTATTTTTATAAAAGAAAATTGTATTTTAGTTTTGCACAAGTTCAAGGTTTGATACAAGTTCAGATATTAATATAAGTAAAGCATTATTGTTCTGTTTATTTTGTGCTTCATGATCATATTTTGTCTACTCTTCAGTTTGCTTTTAAAAGTTGGTATCCCACAATTCTACTAGAGCGGGTGGAGTTACATAGACATGTATGCAAATTTTATGTTAATCGACATACCAGTTTGCACCTATTTTTCATGGGCATTTGTCCAGATTTTTGGTGTTTCCAGGTTGAGAGGTACAGTGCCACCTAACATAAGTTTTATTATAATAGTGATTACCTTTTAATAAGATGAATAGTTTAACCTTTCAAACTGTAAGTGAAAATAAGTGGCTTCAGTTTCATATATAGCTAAAAGAATCAAACTAACATTTTAAAAAGGGAACTATTAACCATTTGAGGTAGGCGAAGAAAGAAAAAATGATTTACCTTGTAAAATGTAATATGCAGCACCTGTTCATAGATATTCAAGCACTTATTTAAATTAATAAGAATTCATAACCATGAAATACACTGATTTTCATTTTTCCTTAAGTTTTTTACTTTTTTGTCTTTTATTAATCAACTATCTTATGCTGCATTTCTCTTCCAATAAGTTGTTCTGTACATAAATGCAATTTCATCATGCCTGTTTTTTTTTCTCTCTCTCTCTCTCTCTCTCTCTCTCTCGCTCTCTTACATACATTTCTGATTTTAAATGCATATATATTAATATTAATGGACTGAATAATTCAGTAATGAGGGGAAGTATGTTCAATTATTTGCAATTATATAAATCTCAAATAGTATTTCTACAGGAAACACATTTACTTAATAAAGATATAAATAAACTTTCATTAAAAAAAATTGGTTTTAGCAGGTTCTGGATTTCAAGCTAAAAGAAAGGCACCCTCATTTTATGTAAGAACTCACAAGTAATGCCTAAAGTAAAATGCACATATGTTGATAAAAATGCTATGTTAAACATTGTTATAATTGAGTGGAACAGAAAACTGTATACATTCGTGAACTCTTCTTGGATTCCAGGGGTTGGAGCTAAAGATGCAAAAAATTGCATAGACACTATAGCCTATTACATGAAAGGTGAAATCATAATGGCTGGTGATTTTAATTTTATTTTATCAGCCAAAGCTTCAACTGCAGACAGAAAGCTGAAAATCACATCTCCAGCCAAACACTTAATGAATTTTGTAAATCTAATGAATTTAAAGGATATATATGAACTAAGGAAAACAAACTCAATCAATTTACCCATTATTCATGTAAATGTGGAACACAAACAAATATTGATAAAAAATTTGTTTCAAACAATTTGTTATCCCATATCAGTGGTTTCAATAATTTCATGTCCATTATTAGACCATAACGCTATAATCTTTAATATTATTTTAAAAACTGACAATCTAATACATTACAGGAGATTATCAGTGTACATTGTTAACATAAAAGGATCAAGGATTGGTATGCTAAAGAGATAAAAACATTTCCTAGAAATAAAATGAATGTTAAAGTAACTGAAACTGTCCTGTGTAATTTACTGAAGGCTTACTTAAATGGAAAAGTTGCACACTGGTACATTAGTAAAACAACAGAATGGGACAAAGAAGTGAATATACTACATGCCAAAAGAGACACACTAAAGATAAATCTAAAACCAAATGACATTATCAGTCAGTCTGAATGTAATACCTTAAATAGAAAATATGTTGAAATTCTGAATCATAAAGTTTCAATAAACCTGGAAAAACTTAAACTCCAGGCATATACAGTAAACCTTTTAAACTTACATAAACTTGTTCTTAGATCAAAGAAAATGAATAAATTAATCATATCTAACAAAAAAGAAAGTAGAACAGATGTTAAAGATGTTCTTGAGGGCCATAAACTATTTTATGAAAATATATATAATAATACAAATAACCTAGATAATGGTGATATAGTTGAAACTTTTCTAAAGGAAAATATAAATAATAAATTAACAAGTGAACAAAAAGAAAATGATAGACCATTCACTTTAACAGAAGTAAAAGATCAAATAAATAATAAAAAATAATAAGGTAGTCAGCTTAGATGGTCTTATACCAGAACTATATAAAATACTACCAGGTGATGAAGTTAAAATATTAGATAAGGTCTACACAGAAATAGAAAACAATGGCTAAAGTCCCCCCATCATGGAAATATTCCCTTATATCACCAATTTTAAAATAAGATAAGGATCCTACAAAGTGTTCATCATAAGACCCGTTTCACTTTTAAATGTGGACTATAAGATGTTCATGTACATTTTATCTAAAAGAAATAATCTACTTACACATAAACTAATTAACAATGATCAAAATGGGTATATTTTAAATAGACAAGTACAGGAAAATATAATAAGAATACATACATTAATAAACTATGCAAATAAAAATAAAAAAGAATTTTCTGTCATTAGCATCAATTTAGATAAGGATTTTGACTCAGTTAATCGGTCGTACCTGTTTAAGACACTTAAAGTGTATAACTTCTCAACTGAGCTAATTGCATTAATTTCTAAGTTAGTCTTGTGCTTATGTTAGAATAATATATTTTCTTTCTAGTTCCATTAAATTACAAAAAGGCACAAAACTGTCACCTTTACTTTTTGCATTAGCTATAGAACCCTTTGCTAATAGTATTAGATCCGATAAGAACATTAATTGTATCAAAAATAAAAGAAGATTTCAAACCCAAGACTCAACGCTTTACTGAGAACATTTTATTAACAATAGGAAATATAGACAAATCATTAGAAAATATAATTAGTTCTATAAGTCAGTTTGAAAAAATCTCAGACTTAAGATTTAATCATAATAAAACAAGTACTTTATTAGTTAATAAAAAATTGAAAAATTAATACAAAACAGTCTAACTTCAATTGGAATAGCAATCAAATGAAATACATTGGTATAGCCATCACTTCAAATAGTAAAGAAATTATACAAACAAACCTTCAATAGGTTGCTGATAACATTATAAGTTTAGTCCCAAATTACAACAAATTCTTCTTTACCATGGAAGAACGATTAATGTTTATTTAGATGGTAATTTTCCCTAAAATATTGTTTGTCTTTTAATCTTTAGTACTCTTAACCAAAAAAATTGATGAAGAAGATAAATGATATTCTACTTATTTTTTTTTTTTTTGGCTTCCTATTAAACCAAGAATTTCCTTTGATAGCACAAAAAAATGTTGGGATAATGGTGGAATAGGATTGTTTGATATTCATTTGTATGCTACTTCATTAATTATAAAAGTTATACATTGTGAATAAATTTTTCTTATGATTCAAAATGGAAACAAATATATCAAGAAATATTATTAATAAATAATAAATATATCAAAACCAGTCATAAACAAATAGTACCTAATAGTTTAATCTGCAAAAACTGAAATAAAAAAAACATAAAAAATAATTAGCACCCCCCACATCCCCTGCTAATGATATATACTAACTTTGAGATCACACAAAATTGGGAAAAGGGAACATCCCCATGCCTTGAGAATTATGTAATTACTCACACCTGTAAAACCTCTGTTTAGTCAACCAAAATTGGACAAGTAAACATATGTCAACCAAAAACACTGTTTATCTAAGCATCTGCACCCATATATCCTTCTCTCACTCGCTCACTCTCTGTATATATATATATATATATATATATATATATATATATATATATATATAAATAAATATATATATATATATATATATATATATATATATATATACACACACACACACACACACACACACACACACACACATATATTCACTTTAGAACATTGAAAGTCCATAACATTGAAATTCAAAACATTGAAACCAAAATTTTGAAAATTCAAAACACTGAAAACTCAAAACATTGAAACCCATAACATTGAAAATACACAGGAAACTGACAGTTAATATATGCCAGCACAGCTACATACAGAAAAAAATAAAAACAAACCATATTATACTTCTCCAGCTATAAGCTGCTCCCCTCCCCCACACTCCCTGCTACTTAAATATATCAACTCCGAGATCGCACTACACAGAACAAAACAGCAAACATACCATTCTGTGTTTCATGGCTGCCTGTTTAAATTGTAAAAACTTTCCTCAACCTTCTCTTAGAAACACTAGCTCACTGTTAAAACATGACATATTACTATATGTCTCTGCGATACTTACCAGAGTTTCATAGGTAACCTCAGTCATGTTCCCTTGTTAACAAATACACAAAACACTCCGACCACAAAGTAAATACAGCAGATTCCAGTCCTCAGCTTGGACAGGACATTGATGTTAAAGATTTTCTATACAAAAGTGTGGAAAGTCAGAAACCCAGTGAAACACAGGTTTATTGTCACGAAAAAATGTATACTCCAACAGTCAAACACTTTCCTGGTTAAGCGCTTTCATCTGAATCCCTCAGATTTCATCAGAACCAAGATTTTCACATAAAACAATCCTTTTAAAGTTAATTAGGCACGAAAATGCCTTGTTAAAATGCTAAATTCTTAAAGAAACAATATCTTGAGCTTTTAAATGTTATTGAACACATAAATCCTATACAAAAAATGCTATACAAAGAATTTTCATACAAAAAATTTTTCATAAAAATCGAATGAACTTGTGCAAATACTGTTAAAAAGTTTTATGAAAATTGTATAAAAAGATGTTTTTGGGTCAATAATATTTGAATGATGGTATTTGTAGTAAACACACTATAAGGGATCGACAAGGGTGTAATAAAATGAAATGAAATAAATATAATATAAAACATTATAAAGAGTGTACATTAATTATTCCCTAAATAAAATTCTATATGTTGTTAAGTTCTATTAATAAGGTGATGTATACAAAAAATAGAATAATGTATACACATAATGTATACACATAATGTATACCAATAATTATCTATCATCCCCGGTCCAAAAGTAAAAAGGGCTTGATACTAATAAAATCATTAAGACCGGGGGGAGTTGTTGCATCACAAAATATTTGCCATTCACTTTCTTTATATGATAAATAGGTCTTCCAGTTGCCACCATATACTGACTGTTCCACCTGGTCAATTATTGTGAATTTGAAAGTGTGATCCTCACCCTTATCCAAAACGTGCCTGCTTAGAGCATTTTTTTGTATCTTTTTTCTTTATTCTATGTAAGTGTTCATAAACCCTTGTTTTGAGTTTTCTCTCTGTCTTGCCTATATAATAGACAGGGCAGATTGAACAGGTGGCAAGATACACTACCCTCTGGCTATTACAGTTCCCTTTAATACTCCAACACCGGGTATTCATTAAATTGTCAAGTTTAACACTGCTATTTTCGTTAATATTGTTGCACTGGTTACAAGAACCACACTTTTTTGTTGCACTCCTTTTCTTGTTAAACTTGGTGTTAGAACTAACCTCTAATAATTTTTTCAAATTGAGGGCAGTCTTACATATACAAATGGGGTTATTCCCTATACAAGATGTAATATTGTCAGAAGTATTTAACAATTCCCAGTGTCTTTTTACGATTTCCTTCACCAGGTTAGTGTATGGGTTGAACATAATAATGCAAACTGTTCTGTTTACACTTGGATTCATCTTCTTGTTAATCTCTAATGGTTCTCCTCACAAGGGTCTATATTTCGTGCCCCAGTTGTTTTTAACAAATTGGGCTACTTTCTCCACCATTCTTTTTGGATATTTTCTTTCCAAAAACATTTGGGAAATACAATCTATTTCCTTTTCCATAATCTCTTTAGAAGATGACATCCTCGCTGCATGAATATATTACCCCTTAAGGACATTCCTAAAAATATGTTGTGGGTGACAACTACCAAATTCAATGTAGTCATTTGAGAAGGTGGATTTTCTAAATATCTTTGAGGCAAATCCTTCAGGGGTAGAACGAATAAAGGTGTCTAAATAAGCAATACCTAGTTTTTCCATCTTAAATGTAAATCTAAGAAAGTTGGTACTTGAATTAATGTAATCAATGAATCGCATAATATCATCAGTCGGACCCTTCCATATTATAAATAAATCATCCAAATATCTGGAGTAAAGGGAAATGTTTTTGAAGTATTCACTTGGAAAAAGAAATTGATTTTCCCACTCTAGCATGACCAGGTTGGCGAAAATGGGGGCGCAAGAAGCCCCCATAGCCACCCCCCTGGTCTGCCTGAAGTATTCTCCTTCATATTGAATGTAGTTGTGGTCAAGAATTAGCTCCATCATGTCCAAGATTAGACTAATTCTGTCCCAACTAAGCCCTGAGTACTTTTTTAAACTATTTTCAAAATACTATAAACCTGTAGTGCAGGGAATACAAGAAAATAAGTCCTGTACATCAATTGTTAAATAAGTCATTTGCTCAGTCCATACATCAGGAGTGAACCTACTCAGAAATTCCCAAGAATCTTTTATTAAATGGGGGACAATGTTATAAATGTGTTTAGTCCACTGATCTATCGTGACACCCATGTTGTAGGTCTTGGAGAAAGAACCAGCAATAATGGGTCTGAAGGGTGGAGTCTCTAAAGATTTATGTATTTTTGGAATTCCGAAGATACGAGCTATTCTTGGGAATTCAGTTCTCAAAAAATTGTAAATCTCATTAGTGATACGATTGTCCATCAAATATTCTTCAATTACTAGATCAATCCTACAGTATCCAATATTGATCTGGTTCAATGATACTTCTTCATAATTTCCTGAAGTAAAAAGGATGTCATGTATTGCTTTGGTGTAATTAACTGTATCAAAAATAATGATACCCCCACCCTTATCTGGTTTCATTAATCTAATATTTTTATTGTTCACAACGTCTTGCAAACAATCTCTCTCACCTTTGGTCAGATTGTCTTCGAAAGGTGAATTGAAGACATTTCTATTATGTATGTTCTTGTGAAGTCTGTAGATGTCCCTACAAACCATTTTCTCAAACAACCCCACTTGAGGGTGGGGGTTGGGAATGTACGCACTCTTTTTACAAAGTCGTTTGTCATATTGGTAACTACTAGAATTGGTGTCATTTTTATCTGTATATTGTAGGGCTAAGTTAAGTCTCCGACAATATAGCTTTATTTCCTTGACCATATCTACAAAATTAAATTTTACACAGTTTTGAACACTTACATAGAATAAAGAAAAAAGATACAAAAAATGCTCTAAGCAGGCACGTTTTGGATAAGGGTGAGGATCATACTTTCAAATTCACAATAATTGACCAGGTGGAACAGTCAGTATATGGTGGCAACTGGAAGACCTATTTATCATATAAAGAAAGTGAATGGCAAATATTTTGTGATGCAACAACTCCCCCCGGTCTTAATGATTTTATTAGTATCAAGCCCTTTTTACTTTTGGACCGGGGATGATAGATAATTATTGGTATACATTATGTGTATACATTATGTGTATACATTATTCTATTTTTTGTATACATCACCTTATTAATAGAACTTAACAACATATAGAATTTTATTTAGGGAATAATTAATGTACACTCTTTATAATGTTTTATATTATATTTATTTCATTTCATTTTATTACACCCTTGTCGATCCCTTATAGTGTGTTTACTACAAATACCATCATTCAAATATTATTGACCCAAAAACATCTTTTTATACAATTTTCATAAAACTTTTTATAAAACTTTTTAACAGTATTTGCACAAGTTCATTCGATTTTTATGAAAAATTTTTTGTATGAAAATTCTTTGTATAGCATTTTTTGTATAGGATTCATGTGTTCAATAACATTTAAAATCTCAAGATATTGTTTCTTTAAGAATTTAGCATTTTAACAAGGCATTTTGGCGCCTAATTAACTTTAAAAGGATTGTTTTATGTGAAAATCTTGGTTCTGATGAAATCTGAGGGATTCAGATGAAAGCGTTTAACCAGGAAAGTGTTTGACTGTTGGAGTATACATTTGTTCGTGACAATAAACCTGTGTTTCACTGGGTTTCTGACTTTCCACACTTTTGTATAGAAAATCTTTAACATCAACGTCCTGTCCGAGCTGAGGACTGGAATCTGCTGTATTTACTTTATGTTCCCTTGTTACTTGCTGTACTACAAAATAACACATCTTATTGTAATGTAGTGGGATCTCAAGAGTTGATATATATTAAGTAGCAGGGATGTGAGGGGTGCAGGGGGGCTTGCCCCCCTGCTTATAGTTGAAGAAGTGTAATATGGTTTATTTTTTATTTGTTTCTGTATGTAGTTGTGCTGAAATATAGTACATGCTGGTTTCCTATGTATTTTCAGTGTCATGGGATTCAATGTTTTGAATTTTCAGTGTTTTGAATTTTCAAGATTTTGGTCTCAATGATTTATATTTCAATGTTCTAAAGTGAATCTACATATATATATATATATATATATATATATATATATGTGTGTGTGTGTGTGTGTGTGTGTGTGTGTGTGTGTGTGTCTTACACTCATATCTTTTGTCAACAACATAACATTGGATAAATTTATCCCATAACTAAACTATTTTAAAGGAATGAAATGATGTAACTGAAACTGATGGTCATACTGGGTTAACTTTTTTTTTTTTTGCTTGTTACACCATTTATGCCATTAAGTATCATTGATTTAAAATGGATAAAAACACTGTTTACACATCTTACACTGAAGTTCAATGCCAATGTCATACTTTTAAGTCAAAGGTTTCATAAGCCTGATTGACATTTCTGAATTGGTGTCAGGCTCTGGGCTTTCTCATTTGTTTGTATAGAGCTTGAGGTTTCCAAGAGCCTCCTTTTTTGAATCAAGTATGTATTAACTGGAGTTGCTCTGGAAAGCATGCTGCCCCAGGCATGATTGTGTGTGTGTGTGTGTGTGTGTGTGTGTGTGTGTGTGTGTGTGTATAACTATATATATATATATATATATATATATATATATATATATATATATATATATATATATATGTTTGTGTGTGTATAAATGTGTACGTATAGGTATATATTGCTAAATATCTTCATAGAAATCAGTATGCCTTCAGGTAACATAGACTGAATTTTGGTAACTATTTTATCTTTGAAAATATAACTGAAAATAAATCCCACTCAGACCATAAACACGGCATGCTGTTTTTATAGGTTTTGATGCAGCATTTGTCACAGTAGATAAATACAATTGTGGTGGGTACTAAGGAATACTGAAATTGTTGATGGTTTAATAGTTGTGACTCAATTTTTATAAACCCAAATGTGGGATAGGTGTAAATATTTTCAAGGGGATATTTCTTAGATAAATCTGAAATCATAAAATATGTAAGATGGTGCATTTTGGCTCCCTGGCTTTCTTTGGTTTACATAATGGACATATTTAGCACCAGCATATGGTGGAGATATCTTGAAACTTAATGACACGCCCTACTCTTTCTTGGGTTACATGGGTTACAAGGATAATTTATTCATTTTGGCTAACAGCTATAACACATTGAGATGACAAATGGCTGTCCTAGAGGTCTTCACTCAACAAAACGATTTAGTTATATAATGTCAGAAAGACTAGTATGATTACTTACAATATAAAAGATAAGTATAATGGAATTTGCATTACAGAACAAGACATAAATCACCAAAATCCTTCTTGTATGTCAGCATGATGTCATTTAAGAATAAATTATGGAATGTGCATAGGGGAATGTTAAATAAATATCAGGAAAGGCTGTATCTGCTCTGTAGAGAGCTGATAAAAATATGAGGCATTTCTTTGGTAGCAGTGATGAAGGTCTTAAAAGATGAGGTTGATTCATTAATAACTGGTATTGCGTTATGGAATAATAACATATAGTAAGTATGTTTTCTTCAATATTCATAATGCTGAGGAGGGTGTTAAGATTGGCACCTACCATTCTATTAGCGTACTTAAAGAAAAAGCTATGAATAGTGCAAGAAATTTTTAGCAACATGGACAAAGTTTAAGTAGAACATATTTGATGCAGGATGCATTGATTAATGGGAAGAGAAAAACAGCTGACAAAGGCAGGTAATTAGGGCAAGTCCTATAATGCAGAGAATGGATTATATATTACAGTTATGCGTATTTGTCCATTTAAGGTCATCTTTAGTAAAGGTCAATACAATGATACCCTTCTTCCCGATATAAATAGAATAATATGGTCCTTTTCAGCTATGAATAATCTATTTCAAAGTTATGATCACAAATAATTAATTTGGTATGGAGAATCATTCATTAACTTATTAACATGTAATATGTGGAATGTCATACCTGTAGCAACCTGCACTCATCTTGCATTCGAGAGCATTTCTGAAAAATAAACTTAAAATTGTAAGATAAAAAAATGCAAATATTTTGTGAACAATAAATACTATTAAAACTGTACAAATAGCAATGTTATCAGTAAGAAGTATTCTTTCCAGTTCTAACAGTCAGTACATTCACAGTCTTTTCCATTAAAACTGTAATATATTATAATGCACATACATCCCAAATTATATTTTTTCTAAACTTTCACAAGCTTATTTTCATATCTAGAAAACTACACAACCTATACATCTATTATTCAAATTTTTTTTTAACCATACATAAGCTTTTACATGACAAAATGACACTCCTCTGTAAGTGCACCTTACTAAAATGTTTACATAAATATGAAAATATATTTAATTGTATAATTAGCAATGCAAGTAATCCTGAGTATCTCTCAATATGTGCAACTTGCTGTGAAAATTTTAAATGAAGTTTTCTTCAACGACATCTAAGGTTTCTTCTAATGTCATGCTACAGTGAAATTCAAACTAAGCACAATACCAACCCACAAAAGTTCAGGGCCACTATAAACAGTATTCTCCAACGAGGTAAATCACCAACTCTCCATCCAAACATAGACACCACCTCTATAAACACAGCCACCCAATTCAATGAGTTCTTTACCAACTCTATGCTAAAGCTGTCAAGAGACCCACCCTCCTCAACCCCCACTATACTATATAACCCATCAAATAACACCAAGTCCTTCACCCTTCAACCTGTATCAACTTACACCGTCTATAGTCACCTAACCAAACTTAAACCAACCACCCCTGCAGTAGACAAACTACCTGCCAAATTCCTACAAATAGCCAAAAAAGCCATTTCCAACCCAATCTCTAAAATAATTAACAGATCAATCTCAGAACAAAAGGTGCCATTTCTCTGGAAAATCTCCTACATTATACCAATACACAAAGGGGGCACCTCCACTGACTTAACAAACTACCGCCCTATAATTATACTTTCCTCACTGGCTAAAATACTGGAAAAATGCATCCACACCCAGATCTTAACAGATCTCCTTTCCAACAATCTTCTTACTTAAACTCAACACGGATTCTGCCCCAACCATAGCACTACCACTGCACTCATCTATTTTAGTAAACTAGTAAATATGCAACGCAACAATGGCCAACTAGTGTCTGCAGTTTTTCTTGACTTATCAAAGAATTAAAACTAACTGCTTCCACTCTATTATGGTTTTGAAGACTACCTCTCCCAATGCCAACAAGCTGTTCAGTGGAAAAACTCCCTTCCCCCTACTTCCTGTAAAATTAGGAGCATCCCAAGGATCAGTCCCAAGACCCCTACCTTTCACTATATTTACAAATAATCTTCACAAAGCCACTCCTCTAGCAAACCTGGTTCAATACGTTGATGACCCCACCTTAATCTGCTCTGCCCCCACTCTCCAGCAATGTCACATCAAGACCCACAAAGCCTTTACATCCATTGAAACCTGGCTAACAAAGTCCCAGCTAATACTACATCCTAAAAGTGCTCAACTTATGCTCTTCCATCCTTTAAAAGCAGCAGTACCTACTCCTCCATTCTCTATTTCTGCATCAGATAATACCCCTATCTCCCCCATCACATAAACCAAATTACCAGTGGTCATAATTGATGATAATATGAAATTTGACAAACACATAGCTCATACAATAACCAAAATCAACAAAAAACTAGGTACTCTTTACAGATGTAAAAACTTCCTAACAAGCAACAGTAAAGTTACCCTAGATCATACCCGTCTTCTCTCTACCCTACTGTATGCTTTTCCTGTCCTAATTAATATAAACAAGAGCAATTTAAACCAGCTATCAGTATACTACAACAAAATAGCAAAATTCACCAGAAAATCCTGCTACCGCACTCACCACTGTCAAGCCACAAAACAGCTTATCTGACTGGAAACTCCCAAACACTTTAGCTCTAAATCATCCTCTTCCAGCTCACCAAATACTGTAGCAACCTGACAAAACTCCAGACTTACAAGACCTGATCACCCTCTTCTCCAATAATCGTGAACTTAGATCTACTAAAAAGGCACTAATTGCAATCTCCAGAAGCCTTTACAGCCCTGGTGACTCCCTGTATTCTAGTAACATTGTCAAAACTTGGAACTCTTTACCAGGATACAGCCTAACAAAACCATCTTCAAAAAACAGCTTATTTCCCACTTAAACAACTCCTAGACATGCAACTGCCTAGCACTTGGCTGACATATTCTAACACATTTCCCCTACCCACTATCTGACCTCTTATTTAAAACTCCCACAGATGCACTATATCTTATCGCACATTATTTACCAACTCACCGCCACCTACTCTCCACTGTCCTATCTATACCCACTAACTCTCCCATAGACTAAGTTGAAAAGCTTTCCCTTAAAATGTCAATGAACCTCATATGAACTTGTCTATATTCCCCTCCTTTGGTAAACTGGCTAGTATTTTCCTTTCTTCTTTTATCTTCATTACATCTTCAAGATTATCTGGATAGTATTTTTTAGTTTTTCCTTTCTTGTCTTATCTTCACTACATCTTCAAGATTATCTCTACTAAACATACTTTATGGACAATAATCATATGTTACTACCTGCTATACTTTTAATTGCATGTCTAAACCACTATGCTTATGTAAATATATTATGCAATTCTATGTTATTATCCCCTATATTTTATAACTGTATGTCTAAATCACAATGCTCATGTAAATATCTTATGTATAGTATGTTAGCAATTGTTCTGGAGCTTTTCTTCCAGGTCCTCTGCCAAAAATTTACAGCTCTGTCCTATCGGACCTCACCGGTAAACGAATGTAAAATAAATAAACAGTTTGTATGTCACTATGTTTGAAGTATTAAGTACATGTGGAAATATTGTTTATTTTCAAAATCCCTAACAAACAACTAGTAATATTTCTGGTATAATGTGACATAAACCAGTATTTCAGTGAATTATCCTGTTTCCACATTGATGTTTCACATCATATACTTCGATAAATTGTAGGTCTCTCAGTTATGGAAATATGAACATAAATATTAAAATTTGAATAATAAGTGTCAAATAAAGATTAATTTATCAACTGCAGGACATAATAGAATAACAGTTTTAGTCTCATTTTGTTAATAAATCTTTTTCATCATAAGCTACTTAAAAAAGCCAGAACCAAAAAAGTTCTAGACATCATAAGGAAGTATGGAGTTGAACTGGAATTATACAAAAAGACATTTTAAGCTTGAAAGAGTTAAGGATAACAACAAAGCCTGTTTATTTGATTAGCCTTCCAGAGAATGTTGCAGTATATATCCTCTACAAATGTGCATTACAGCACTGGAATCAATGCTCGACAAGGGGAAGATCTAGCATGAGGGGTGATTTTTGCATGTCCTTTGAAAAAATGTCCCATATTTTAGCTGAATGTTGCACACTGATCTGTTTGGTCTTACTTTTGAATCAGTATTGCTACCCAATCAAAAGGACAAGGCTGTATTACTTTTTTTCTACTAGAGTGAAATAATCAGTGAAAAGGATTCCTGCTACCCTTAAAATTATGTAAAATTAAGAAAGACATGTTAGATATAATGTGAAATGCACTATATTACGTATGGATTTTACTGCAAATGTTGTTTGATGAATGGTAAAATGAAATAGTTTTTATGAAATCTGAACTTGTGATAGTGCAAAGAGATTGAAAGAAGTGATGATGAGCAATTGCAGTAACCCTTTACTCAGTAACGTGTGCAAAAATTTCACACAGAGACCTACAAACTTAAATGTTTTCACAGCCACTTTATTACCAGCTTGAGGCATTACCTAAACATTGATTGACCACAGTAGTTTATGTGTGGTATGCAGTCTTGGTTTTACAAAGTGAAATGTACTGTTCAGTACAACTTCTCCTCTTTAGCTAAGACCCTTCAAGTAAACCACTTGGTTATTGTAGAATTTCAATATCCAAAAATCCACTTGATGATGTAGCTTGTGTTGTACTAGAGCACAACAAATTCCACCCATGCAAAGGTTCAGAACCATTATCAAAGACTTCATTAGTTAGTAGATAATGCACTGAGATGGTTTTCTGACCACTTGTTATTGTCTCAGTTCTGATACTGGTTACTATTTTACTAGGACATTACACTCAAAATATGCATAATAATTTGCTGTATAGAATCAGAGAACATCAGCATTGGAAATGATGTTGTGTTATTTATTTCATAAATTGACTCTTTTTCAAATTGCAGTCTCATGCTTCATGTCATTTGGATTAGCAGTGTACTTATTCACTGTTGATCTAGATCTGAAATAGTCAGAGTGTCTCTTGTAGGAAATTCCACAATCATGCCTTTGTGATCAAAACAAAACCCAACTGTCTTATACACTATATATTCCTGGAGTCATCTTTAGGCCTCCTTTAGCAAAATCTTGGTGATATGTTGAATCCTCTTAATTGCCAGATCTCTCCTTTGCATGCTTGCCCTTCTGAAGTTTTTCTAGTACTGCTTTTTTTGTAGAAACTCCTGAACTCTCTTCAATATACATTGACTATGAGCAAGGAGAGTGCTACAGCTGTCTCCAAATAGTTAAATTTGGAATATAACTCTAGAGGCATTTTATTTTCAGTTTTCAACACAGTATTTTACAATTTCTTCACATCTGTCTTAGGTTTGTCTAAATCTCTTAATTAACCCTTTAGTGACTGTATGGCCTGGTAAACTAGTGTAATGGATTATTACATTTTTCATCTTAAAAGCTGAAATTTTGTTGACTTTACTAAACCTTAATGTAAAGCAGTCAATGCATATAACTACAATCCACATCCCACAAAAATAACAATTCCTCCATAATTGAGGATATACTATCATGGACCACATATAATGTTATACTCAAAGATTTTAACAAGGATTGAATTATTCAAAATGAGGGCTCTTACACCATCACTCTATATAACTTTATTTAATTGATTAATTTCCCACCAGGTTCAATAAAAAGATTAACGTAAATACAGTCTGTGATTGAATATTAAGCAATGC
This sequence comes from Protopterus annectens, assembly GCF_019279795.1. NCBI lineage: Eukaryota > Metazoa > Chordata > Ceratodontiformes > Protopteridae > Protopterus > Protopterus annectens. The sequence continues at coordinate 1,609,750,798 of NC_056739.1, forward strand.
CCTGTCCAAAATATCAGCTGCAGGCTCACTTCCAGACTCCCTCAGTCATCATAATCCCAAATATCCTATCCAACAATGTACCAAAAGCTATAAAGCATCTCATGCAACCTAGTTTGAAACCTACAAACTTCAATGTAACCTCCTTTACCTCCACACTTAGGTAAATCAGATGTTTTTTTCCTACAAACCTTACCTCTAGGTGAAGCAGTTGGAAATGTAATTTTTACTTTCTGTAAGTTCTCAACAGTCAGGCTTCGCTAAGAAAAAATGTGTCACATCTTATCTACCCTCCTGGCTTACTAGAAATGCCAAATAGGTAATGCAAGAAAGAGATAAGGCATGGAAGTAATAGCATAAAGTTAAAACCAAAACCTACCAGACATGTAGATAGCTAAGGAAATCTCTCCAAAAAATTCATCCATATTGACAAAAAAAATCCTTCTTCACTGAACTCCAAAATAATAACCTTTCTAACCCCAAAGGTTATTGGACAGTTCATTTTAAATTCTATGATTAATGATGTCAAGAATGTAAGCTAAAGGAATTTCTTCAGTTTAATTGTTCTAGGTCTTTTGGGTTTCTAATACCATGATGGGAATAGACCCCATTCCTGAGTCAAAGTATGATTAAAGGGTGTGAAATTAGTATTGTCTCAGTCTTTCATATTAGCCAAAAGTACTCTTTGCAGCACCCAAAATGTACCCAGAATTGACTCTTTCTGCAATTCATACTGAGTTATATGCTTTGGTAGCATATCTAAATATGACCATAAATTATTTTTTATGAGACCTGTTGAGCATACTACTATGGGTACTGTCTGGGTATCCTTCTTAAACATTGCCCTCCTTTCTGCCTGCAAATCCTGGACTTTTATAACTTTGTGTGTCTCTCTGTATGTACATAAGCCACTGTAATCACTGGGTGTAGCAATTACAATGATCAATGCTACTTTTGTCTCCTTTTCATGGACTACTATATCTGGTTTCCTCATCTCTATTTTGGAACTGTTAGTAATGGGTGGTCCCTTGTGATATAAACTTCATCATTCTCTATAATGCTTTGTGGCTCATTTTCCAATGCTTCACAACTACTTCAGAAATGTAATGTTTCCAGAATCCCCAATGCAACAGTCTTGCCATATTATTATGTCTTTTAGTATACAGGCCCACTGCTTTTAGTTTATCACACCAAGCAAAAAGATGTGCGACTGTTTAACAGAACCTGCCTTTGTCTGTTTCTTCCACATGTTCAATGGACTTTGTAAGCCATCATGTATATAGTCCACTATCCAGGGCTGCTGATATTAACCTTTCATCTTTTGGCTTAAATTCACCTCTCCTGAATTATTCATTAGTTAGATCCTCATCAACATAGATTTATTCCAGGAATTCTCTGTACTTAAAATGATATTTATACCTTTTCCATATTTCTTGTCTTTTCATCTGATCCTTCTCTTTATATTCATTCTTTTTTTTTTTTTTTTTTGTTCTTTTTGGTACAATCAGTTGTTGCCTAATTTTTGTCTATTTCAGGTTTGATTTCCATTCCCACTTGACACAGTTATGCTTCTGGTAAACTAAGCAGGGAAGTCATCTTAGATTTGTTCTCTTAGTGTTTTAAAACTTTCACTATGTTTGGATCTGGTGAGATTAGCAAATATGTATGCAGTCATATGATTGCAGTTCTATATATGTAATCAATTTCGAGGAGACCCATACCTCCTTCAGAATGAGAAAAAATATATTCTTGGTATACACCGATTTTTATATATCATTTGATAAGCACAAAGTATTTTTTTTTTGTTTTCCTTTCCAACTGAACCAGTACCTTTTTGGGGCCAGCTAATCACCCCAAAACTGTAAGTTGGAAAAGGAAGAGCAAATTGACTTATACGTTGGACTTTGTTCTTAGATGTCAGGGCTGTTTTCAGTATTCATTTTAATCTTCTGAAGTATTCCTCACAGAGATTTTTCACAGTTGTTCATGTTTTATTGTCAATCCTTCAATTCCAAAATATTTATTAGATCCATCCTACTGCAGTTACTTTATATCGCATTCCTGTCCCAGACTGTTATTTTCTTCTTGCTGCAGATTTCCTGCTTTAAATGTTGCCTTTGCATATTTATCAAGACCAAGTGATAATCTTACATCATCTGAGAAAGTTTTGGTTACCTGCAGTTGTGCATTCAGCTCCTCATCTGATGAAGTATACAGTTTTAAATCATCCACAAAAAGAAGGTCAAAAGTCTTTCCACTTTGTTGTTTTCTGGGAGCCAAATTGTAACCATAATATAATCTGTTAAGTCGACAGCTTAATGGGTTAAAAAGGCAAGACAAAAGAGCAGCAGTGACAAAGAGTCACCCTGGAATATCCCCCTATGAATTTTTATTCCTGGGATAATAATTTTTCTTTTATCTGACTTATCATCAAATTGGTTTGCCACTGTTTCATGGTCAGTGTAATGTAACTGATCAATATAGGGTATATCTTATACATCTGTAAGCTCTCCTTTATCCATGAATGTGGGGTGCTGTCAAAAGCTTTTTTGTGATCTATCCATGCCATAAATATAGTCTCCCCTTTTTTACAATTCTCCATTCTGACTTTCACAACAAACAATCCTTTGTTCCACATGACTTTCTTTTGTTACCCTTTTGTCATGATTGACTTTTTTTCTAACTGACTATAAACTCTTATCAGTATCAATTCCAGTACATAGTTTTTACATCATTGGAAGGCAGGTTATCGATCTATAGTTTTTAAGATAGCTTGCAGGTTTACTCTTAAAGAGGAGCATAATTTTTCCTGTTGCTAACCAGTTTGGTGTCTGTTCGGGATGCACATATAAATACTTATTACTGAAGGGTTAATCTTTGTGTAAAGATGTTGATACTTTTAGCCATAAGTTAGGTACTGCATCTGGGCCTGGAGTTTTGCAATTAGGAATTAGGAGCTTTTCTTAATTTCTTAATTTTGTTTCAGTTTCACTGGCCATTACTTCATCTCATTTCATATCCTGTAAGTCTGAATTTCTTTTTGTTTCTTTTACTTCTTCTATCCATTCAGCATCTTTGTTATGTTCCACAGGGTCTTCAAGGGTCTTCATAGATATTTTTTCAAAATGTGTCTATTTCTTTTTTTTGTGGTGTTTCTATTCCTTTTGCTTTCTTTCCCAATTTTCTATAAAACGTTTTTTGTGTCATCAATGGATTGATTATTTTGTACTTTTCCTTTATATTTATCTGTATATCTTCTATGCTTTTCTGTATGTACTGATAGCTTTAGTTTATTATTTGCAATAGTGTACAATAGATCCTGGTCTTTTCTAATACTGCATGTTGCTTTTATCATGTCTATCTTTCTAAGTATTTTTGTCGATCTATTCACTCTTCTATACTCTGTTTCACTGTGGCACTTCTTGTCTTAATTGTTTTATATGTTCAATATTTCCATGATGGCATTTAATTTCTTCCCTTCCTTCTTTTCCCTTACTGCCCTGTGTTTTTGTGGTAAGAGTTTATCTGTTTTTAATTGAGCTGAACATATATATCCTATTTAATTCTATTATATCTCATGAATTTCTGTTAATAGTCTTTTTACTGTGTTCATTTGTTTTATAAGACTTCTGACATTTTGCATCTTGTTGACTTTCTGTAAGCTATTTCTTTCATTGATCTTAATAGATCATTTTCTTCTAAACTGAGGGCACATTCTTTGTTCTCTGTTTACTGCAGACATTGTATAGAAAATTCCAGAATATCTTCCTGTGAGACATTCTCTTCAGCTGCATCCTGACTGCATCAGAGTTGCCACTATGTTATACTCCTCTCTTTGCTGTGCAACTCTAAGTGAATGTTTTACTGCTTTCTTACTGAAGACTCCAGATTATCTTCATGCGACAAGTGACCATATTCTTCACGTTCCACTTGTTTCTCCTTAGTTATGGGACTCCTTGTTCCATCATGCTGTCATGTTACCAGAGTTCGATTTTCTATACTTAATCCTTCACTTTGCAGGTAATCCATAATTTCAGCTTATATTTCTTTAACTTCTCCATTGCTAATCCTCTTTTCTACATTCCCCTTTATTTTATTTTTTTTTGTATTGTGAAATTTTCCATATATGGGTGCCTTTGCATGTATTTCTCTTCAAAATCTTTGGAGCCACTTATTTTGTATTAATTAGTTTGTATTTCTCCTTTGCATAAATATTACACATTTCAGATCTCTCTTTCTTTCCCATGTCCATATTTCTTTTTTATAAATTTCAACAATCTCTAGGTTATGTTATTTACATTTTTGCACTTCCTCAATCACATCTTTTTTCAAATGGCCCAAAGTTTCTTGGTCTATATAATGTTTTTCATGGATGTGTTATATTAATGAACACACATTTGCATTCAAGGCTTTCAATGGTTTTTCTTGTGCAAGTATTTTTCTTTCTGCTAATTTCTCTTTTAATCTTATTAAATATCTTTTATCTGGAAATTCTGCCCTTGTTGCATAATAGTAACAATACATAATATCTTTCTTATCCTCAATAGTCCATGCTATCATCTTTATGGCCTGTCAGTTTTTATGTTTTTATGGAGTTCTACTTGCTTCTACAAAAGGGGGGAGGTATCCTCCAAAGTCTGGCCTAACCCCACTGTAGGAATCTTTCTGTGTCTTGAGGATTCTACACTATTTTTGTCTGGTCCTGGCACAAGTGTGCCTACCAGGAATGGGCACTTTTTTATCCTGGGACTTTGTGCACCCAGCTGACATTTTATTTTTAACCTACTTCTGTCCATAATATATGCTATTTAAGATACAATCAGTGTTGTCTTGGTGACATTTTGTAAAAACATGGTCCAGCTCATGAAGGTACTCACCAAATCTGAGGATGAATTCAGTTCCAGCAATGCTTGTCTCCTTTGCTGACTGATTTTATCATCTCTCCATTTCTCTTTTATCTCTCATTTCTCCCTGTGGGAAATGCTCGATTTATAATGAGCACTCTGACTGGTTTGCATAATCAATGCACATATTTTTAAATTTGAAATTAGTTTTGCTCTATAATTTTACCTTTGACCCTGTGTGGCATTTCTGTCAAACAAGTAAGTCTCCTCTGTAGAAAACTGCAGCAGGATGGAATACATTGACTTGTTTTGATATGCTGGCTACAAGTACCCTCTGTAGAACACTTCACCAGGATGGAATACATACTGACCTTTTTCATTATATTGCCTGCAAGTCTCCTCTGTAGAAAACTTCAGCAGGATGGAATACATTGACTTTTTTGATATGCTGGCTACAAGTTCCCTCTGTAGAACACTTCACCAGGATGGAATACATACTGATTTTATTTTTTTTTTCTTATGCTGGCAGCAGGGCATCTTGCTCTGAGATGTTCCATTAAGCTGACGAGTTGGTGGATGACTAGAAAATCAGTTATAATTACTTGTGTATTGCACTGCTGATACCAAGTATAATCAAAGCAAACACATTCAAAGTGTACACAGAAAATTGAAATGCATTCATAACTGCAACACAACTTTAAAAGAGAATAAGATAAGCCTTTACAGAAAATAAATTAACATTCTTTACCATTATACACAGAAATTAAGAAAACATGAAAGCAGTATTTTAGTACCTAACCTTAAACAAGTTAAATTACATTCAAAAGGTTCATATTATGACATGAGAACATCACTTTAAAGTATATGAGTGGTTTGAAAGTATTCTTAAAATAAAAGGAGTCTGTCAATAAAGAAAGAGCACATGAACATCTGATGGAAAAGTTGCTACATAATTTTACATTCAGGATGCAAAGGAAGTCTTAGAAACACAGAAAATAATAAAACCTGAAAAGTGACATCTGATACATTGCATGTGACTAGGGAGGAAGAATGGTGGCATTGTTCAATAAGTGAAAGTTACCACAATAAGTGGGAAATGGAAAGCATTAAAGCAAAATTAATTAGTAATAGTTTTAATGGGCTCTTTAACAAATTGTAGATAATAAAAATGTACGTAAAATTCTAGTGTTAACTTGAAACACAGCAATTATAAAATAAAAAATGCACCAACCACAGTGCAGCTGTGGTACTGATTTTACTAAACAATACACAAAAAGCACAGAATGAGTTTTGGACTAGAATGGTTAGTATGCTTTTATTTTATGGCACGTTGCATGTAAAAAATAGATGAGATGCTTCATTTTATAAAACTGGGTTCTGTTACACAGTATTATATGGTTACATGGCTAAATGTATTTCTCATTTGTCTATGCACTGGACCATCACAACCTTGTAGTTATTGTGTAATTGTCATGCCAATGATAATACTTTTAAATAAATCTTATTTTTCATGCTTGTTGTTATGCTGACAATAATACTTTTAACTAAATTTTGTTTTTCACTGCTAGTTGTCATGCCGATGATAATAGTTATAACTAAATGTTGTTTTTCACTGCTTTTAGTAGCACAAGGAACAGCTAAGCATTTGAAATACAAGGACATACTAGAGTGAGTTCCAAAACATGGAGACTGAATGGATGAAAAAATGGACTTACATATATTAAGTCCAAGATGGCCACTTCCCATAACATCCCCTTTTCTCCTTGATATGGTGATCTCAGGGTTGGTATATAAAATTCAGGGGGTGTGGGGGTTTTCTTCCCAAAATTAGGGGTGTGGGAAGGCTTGCCCCCTGCAAAAAAAACTTTTAAAGGAGAAGAACAATGTTCAAGTTTCTCTCTTCTCCTGTAGTTTCAGTCTTTTTTTTCTGTGTGTCAACACTCACCATTTCAAGTGCCAACATTTCAACAAGAAGCCTATAGGACATGCAATTTCCAAGTCAGAAACATTTCCTCATTTTTGACAGATTCAAGTAGATAACTAATATATGCTGTACATAAAACAATCGTATAGAGTTGAGGATGGTGCAGTGTTGCAGCTGTAGCATTGTTGCTTCACAGCAAGAGGTTCTCTGGTTCAATTCTTGGCTGGAGTGCTTTCTGAATGGAGTCTGCATGTCCTCTTTGCATTTGTTTAGGTTTCTTCCAGGTGGTCCGATTTCCTCCCATGTTACAAAGACATTTGTCTGGAGGATTTCTCCCTGGGCTTCTGCTGAAAACTGGCTTTGTTCCAAGTTGGACTCTCTCAGTAAACAAATGTACAATAAAATAAATAGAGTTGATATAAAAGATAACTAATATATGTTGTACATAATACAATCATATACAGTTAATATAAAATACTGAAAATTATTTTAGAAAGAAGGGAATATATAGCAGCTAATGGAAGGCAGTGATAGTTGCACTGAAATGGAAATCATACTAAGTCCACAAATAAAACGACAGCTAAGGCCAAAAGTTCCATAGTATAGTATAGAAACATGTTTTGAGATGAACAAAAGGACAATGAGAGAAAGAAAGAAGATACATACCTCTGAAAGGAATTTTGAAGGAATGTAAACTTGCAGTCCAGAATTTGCTGTATAAAACATTTGTGAATCCCACCAACATCAAGATTCAAGCAGATCCCCACCTCAAAAATCGAACTGCAACAGCTTTCAAAGATGGATTCCAGAGTGGATTATCTAGAAGAGCTTGTATAAATTGAATCCAGAGCATCTGTCTGAAAACAAACAATTTGGACAGCAGGAATGGTCCTGAAAGATGATAAGTTTTGAACTGCCTGAATCTTCTTCGATAAACATATTTTGAAAACACACGAGGAACCAAGAACATGCAATTATCTACAGTAGAATCTGTGAACAAGGTTCTGGGCAACAACAGCAACAAGCCTACAGCAATTGTGATGTGCTTTATTGGTAATGTCACAAGAAGGACCATTACATTATACAATGCTAGTAACACAGCTGTACTTTCAGATATTCCAAAACTTGCTTCAGCTGCATGCCCATGAAGTACGTAATTATGGGCTCCTGAAAAAGGATTTGTGATTAATGATATTTATACTAATGCTAGGAGATGCCAAGAACAGCTTGGGGCAGCTCGTGATTAACATTAAGAGACAAACTGCCTTACTACTGCTACGCTGACACTAGCTGAGGTTTCAGTGTGGATCATTACAGCCAGAAGACAGAAGTTATATTTGGGAAATGGCTTTTATTTATTTAACATTAAAACTAGATTGTGCATCATGCTAATTAACCTCTCTTCCTAAACTTTTAAGGTAAAACAGCTATTTGTTATTAATAGTCAATTCAGAACCTGGGGTAACAACTTAAGCAGACAATATAATTGCAAAAACATGGTCATGTGTTCATCCTGGATTATATTTTGTAAATCAGTTTTATCTAGACTAATTTCATTCCACTTTTTGATAGCTAACAATAGAAATGTCATACTACAAACACAACATAAAAATGTGTGCTGCTTGTTGACACTTCACTGTTGGCTTTATTTTAGCACAAAAAAATTGCAGCTTCTACTTGCTGCTAGGGAATTTAAACAACACATAGTAAGTTTACAAGATCTATTGGTTGCAAGTGGAGAAGAATACACACCCTAACAAATGGAATCATATTTTAAGATTCCAGTCTGGAAAATAATAATCTTCAGACAGTGGAGTGTTAGGGCTTTAACAAGGTCACTGACAGAATGTTACATGACACCTGATTTTTTTATACACTGACTTTGGTCTTTATCTGCAGGTCAGAACATTTGCTTTATTAGCCTGCACAGCAGTTTTTCCCAAAGATGCTTTTAACATTTAGTTTTGGTAGTTCTGCTTCTGAAACAAATTTACTTGAGGATCACCACTTTAAAAACTCTTGGCTCTGCTCTTGCATCGCCCCCAAGCTAAACATCCTTGGTCCTTATACACCTACATTACCCCATACAGCTCAACAAAGCAAAAGCTCAGTGTAAATTTCCTCATGTCTTTTATCCATCCTGCCACTTCTAATACCTCTGTTTACTCCATGACAAGATTTTCTTTCTAGCAAAATTCTAACTAATACTTAGCACCTTTTATATCTACCTAATTTGCACTGCAAATTTATTTTTCTTTATATCAGCTAACAAATATACAAAGTATTCACATTTTCTTACCTATCTCTGCTTTCTGTTCTTATCTCCTAATCTTCTCTCTCTGGTTTCTACTCATATCCCCCGCACATCTGTTCTCCTCTTACTCTTATTTCTCCTCCTCATAAATGTAAAATTGTGAATTGACATTTTAAACCTCACAGTGTATGCCAGTGTGTCATATATTAACATGTAACAGCTCTGCAGTTTCTCTCTAGTATGGCTATCTTTCAGTTATTGTACTTTGTAACATTAAGCCTTACATTTTCTCTGTTGCATAAAACTGCCTATTTTGTAACTGGAGATTATCTTCTCAAGACTTTGCTGGAAATGGGCTACCACATCCCAGTCAAATTACCCTGGTCAACAAAAGCAACCAATCAATCAATCAATCAATAAATGCATATAATCTTGAAATATTTATTCAGCAACTATGAAGTAGTTTCTGTGTAGTGCTGCAGACATTATCATTGAAGTTGTATCAATGGCAATACATAATGCTGACTGATGAAGAGGAAAGGGTAAAAGTATTTGAAATAAAGACTGATAATAAACTATAAAAGGAATTTGGGACGCACCTTCAAAATCCACAAGACTGTGCACTTGAACAATACTTAGCACCTTCAGCAAATTCAGATATTACTCATCCAGTATTCCCATAAATTTAACCTGTTGTGTACTTTTAGGAGATTCCTTGTGAACAACATTGAATTGTTTGTTTGTTTATTAGGGTCAAAAGGGACTCCATGTTGCTAGAGGTGTGAGGGCAATAGAGGGGTCACTGTGAAGATGTTTTTGGTATGAATGTAATGAGTTGGCAGATTTCAAAAATCTTTGTAATTAAGGAAATGATGCTTTTGAGTTGGAATATAGAAACAGAATTGCCCTAGACATATTAAGGCCTTACTAAGTTTATTTCTATTGGCTGCCACAAAAAGCAATTACTAATTGCTGGAAAATCAAAATCTAAACCAACTGTAACTAAATTATTTAATGTTATAAAGAAAATACAAGAACTGGAGATGAGATCTTTAGAAAGGGGAAGGAATGAATTACACATAAATAAATGGAATTTGTTGTAAAATACATGCAGAGTGATGTTGAGGAGGACTGAAATTTCAGGGAAGGCAGTATATTTATTTATTTATTGACATTTATTGACCAGGAAAGTCCACTGGGTCAGGAACCCATTTTCAGTGGAGGCCCGGGGAGAAAAGCTTTACAATTAATACAGTCAAATAAAAATATAGACACTTGAAAAAACATTTTTTTAAAAGCGGAAATATGCAAAAATTTTAAAAAAATTATAAAAGTAGAATACATAGACATTATAAAACTTATCAGTGTGTATCAGAACTTATATAAACTTAGATAACAGTTGGTAGTATAGTACAAAGCTTGAGTTGTTTCTTTTTGCCATTGCATGAAAAAAAACACGGCATTTCTTCCCGAACAGTTATAGCAGTAATAGAGCTGTGTTGCTGTCAGGGTAAAGGTTATTTTGAACTATGGAACTGGGTTAGAAATAAATAGTGAAGGTTTTATGGTCGTTTGTTTGATTTGCATTGGCATTTGAGGTTATTTCGGAAGTACGTTTTTAATGCTACTTTATATGTCTTTATACAGTCTATTTAGTTAATATGGGAGGGTAAGGAGTTCCATTTTTTAGCAATGCTATGGGAGAACAAGCATTCTCCAGCTCATTTGGTGGGCTTGGTTACACTTAATAGCAATTTGTTGGAGGATCTTAGGGTACATGAAGGAATAAATGTTTGTAGTACTCATGAGAGTGCTGGGCAGGTATTTGGTTGATAAATTAGTTTATGGGCCAGCATTAGTTGGGTATAGCAAAAATAGTTTGGGAAACTCAATAATTTCAGTTGAGAGATTGCCTGGCAGTGGTGTGAGTGGTTAGGCTTTCCTGAGATGAATTTAGCTACTTTATACTAACAAGACTGAAGTTTATTGCTGAGGGATGAGTGAAGGTTAGTAAAGATGGCACTACCATAAAGTAGAGCAGGGATGAGTAAGGTACTTGCCAGTTTTATTTTGGTGTTTTTGTCCTTGTAAAGTTTATGATGATAAAGTTTGGCATGTTTAAAGTGAGTTTTCTTTGTTGCATTGAGAATGTGTGTTTCAAAGGTGAGTTTGTCATCAATTGTAATGCCTTGTAGTTTGAAAGATTTTACTATTTCTATTTCAGTCCTGTCTTTAGATAAGATTTCGAAGTCTATATCCGGTGGTTTTGAAGAGAATAATAGAAGTTTTTTTCTTTTTTATGTTTAGTAAAAGTTGTGAATTGTTGAGCCATGATTCCATCTCTGTAAAAGCATTTTGAGTAACTGTGAGGAGGTCAGAGAAATTGTTTGAAGTAGAGATTATTATTGAATCATTGGCATTTTGGATAACTTTACCTAGTTAAGAGACTGTGTGGAGGTCATTAATAAAGATGTTGAATAGTAATGGTCCCAGAATGGAACCCTGTGGGACTCCTATGTTGTTTGACAGATAATCAGATTGGATGTTATGCCACTTTACAGATTGTTTTCTATTGTTTAGGTATGATGTAAACCAGCTGAGGGATTTGGGATCGCACCCAAGTTTTGTTAACTGGATCAGAAGTTTAGTATGTGATACTGTGTCAAAAGCCTTAGATAGATCTAATAGGATTACTGAAGTGGGGTGATTTGTATCTAAGGCTTTGTTGACCGTATCCGTGAATGACAGCAGGGCTGTAATAGTGCAGTGCTTTGGGTGGAAGCCATGTTGAGTGGGAGACAGAAGATTATTAGCAATGAGGTACTAGAGTAATTGTGTGTGTTCACATTTCTCAAGGATTTTGGATAATGGGGAAAGTATAGAGATGGGGTGATAGTTTGAGATGTTATGAGAGTTTCCACCTTTATGTAGTGGAGAAATAATAGATTTTTTTTTCCATAGACGTGGAATGTATCCTTCTGCAAGAGAGCAGTTTATAAGAATACTAACTGGGTATGCAATTACATTTGCTGCTAGTTGTAAATATTCTGGGGGAAGGTTGTCTGTGGAAATAGAGCATAGTTTGAGTTTTTTTAATAGTTTACATATGAGAGATGTGGGTACTGGTTAAACAGAAAATGAGTGAGTTGCGGAAGGATTTGAATTTTTGTCAGGAGTGAGTGGTGCATTGTCATTTTGTATGAGATTATTAGCATTCGGGGAGTATTGCTTTGGGCTTGTTGAGGAGTCTTTTTTTTAATCAATTTCATAATTTACGTAATGTTGGAGTGTATAATAATTGTTATAAAAGTATTTTTGTAATAGTAATTTGTGTGTACCATATTGTTACTTAATATGTGTGAATTTAATAAAGATGTTTAAAAAATGTGACTCTGGTTTAGGAAAATACAGTTGCTTTTTCTCCCTTACATTAAATGTTTCTAAGAGTATTGATCAGAATACTTTGACTTTGCCATTCAGATTCCCAAGTCTGTCCTACTGCTGCTAGTCAATTCTTTTTTTCAGCAGTTCTTCATTTGTTCCTATGATCTATCTCATTGACATATTGAAAAATTAGATACTTGCCATGCTTCATAAAATTCCACTGTACCTGCTTTTTTCTGTAATTTTGCTTAGTTGTTGCTGTCATTTTGTCAGAATCACAAGCAGTCAGTTGCAGTTGTTGCCATAATAGTGTAACTGTGTTCAATGTAGTGATGCTGCCAGGTTGTGACTGATGATGCAGTAACTGTTGAGGGGTCAGACAACTAAGAATTGATCTTCTTCTTTCGGCTTTTCCCGGTTAGGGGTCACCACAGCAGATCACCTATCTGCTCATGATTGGCAGTGGAGTTTTACAGGGTTGAGTTGCCAACCCAGCGCTCAACCTTCCACAGAAGGCACACACATGCACCCACTCACACTTAGGGCCAATTTAGAGTATCCAATCCACCTACAGCATGTCTTTGGGATGTGGGAGGAAACCGGAGCACCCAGAGGAAACCCACACAACCACAGGGAGGACATGCAGACTCTGCACAGAAGGCACCCCAGCCAAGGATTGAACTGGAGAACCTCTTGCTGTGAGGTGACAACGCTAACTGCTGCACCACCATGGCCGTCCTACAACTAGGAATTGATCTTGACAGTTTAATTGTATTTCTAAAGCCACACTAATGAGTGACAAAAAAGTTTCTTAGCAAGGAAATTCAGTGTTTGAACAACAGCAGTACTGTAGAGAAATGACTTCTAATGGAGGGGCTTTATCTGCCCTAGCCCCCATGGTAAATCTGCCACTCATCCATAATGTTGCAAACATTGTTATATATTATGTAAGATACTGGAATGTTTACTTTCGCTGTGTTCCCAGTAATCAGGAAATCATCCAGATACACAACTGTATATAAATCCTTGAATAAGTTTTCCATTACTATGAAAAAATAGATGGTATGGAAGTTATATGTACACAAACAAACCTCTGTGCATAGTAACCATAGCATACTTTTTAAAATCATTAACACTTGCTGATAAGCAGTGGCTAGTACTATTTTAGAAAACACAATTCTACCACTCACTATGACCATCTACTCTTACACCTGAAGAAGCAGATGTCTCTCAGTGTTTGTAGCCTGAGTAATGGACAACTTAAAATCACCACAACTAGATATGACATTATCCAATTTTATATTAGGAATAGTCAGAGCTACCTTTTAGTGTGTTTCATTGTACAAATACTGCTTTCTGTCTGTCTTTTCAGAGTCTTCATCTACTCTCTGCTTCATTGCGGATTATAGTAGTCTGCTTTTACATAACTTTGGTGCAATATCCTTTCTCACCAAAATGGTGATTTCACACTTCACACTGTTCCAAGTTCCTCATAAAAACATACTCATACAGTTCAAGCACTTCTTGTATCAATTTTTAAACTTGTTCAACATACTTTGACTCACAAATTTGTTTCCAATATAACACCAATTTTTGGAGTTTAGTTTATTTTAAAGGCCTAAAACGTTGTGTCTGTTATACCATTGTTACATTTCCTAAGTTTTAAGTCTGACTATAAGTGTTTTGTAGGGGACTATGCCCCCTGGACCCTAGTGGAGAAAATCAGTCACTATACCCCAATCACTAAAGATACAACATATGAGGTTGTATCACCTTAGAGAAAAGTCAAATGCATTTAGCAATGGCATCTAAGCTATTTATTAACTCACTCAAGCCTATAGCACCTTTTTGTATGCTTCCAGTTAATGCCCATGAGAGGCATAGCTGGCTCAACCAGACCCTGTGCCAGTCCAATGAACTATTGTTTCACTCCCTAGTTCTTCAAGTAAAGAGCAGAGAAAAAAAGTCCATTATCAGGTACCTGGGCTGGAACCAGTTAAGTCTCATCTCTGCACCATGCTCCTGACCCTCCTTCCTCTCATTTTTGCTAGCAGTTGCTACTGTTTATACTCTGCAAGGAGTGCTATAGCACTCTGATTTTAATTTAAAAATTTTAATGTTTTAATTGCTATGATTTAGCATGCACTTGCAACAATTTAGACCTCACAGGGAGAGTTACAGTGCAAAGGTTTAACTGCAAATGCAATACTGGCTTTTAAAAAAGCTGGGAATTTCTGGTTAAAGGCTTATTGTGCCTGCTTATTTGAGCTGTTTCTTTCTGAAATTGATGTGCCTTGTTTGCTGTACCATAGACTAGATTCAGGCATGCTGATTTTAGCTTTGTTTGTATCTATACATACTGAGCAAAGTGGATGAGAGGTGTCGACTACAACTCATTTGAGATATATAAGTATCCTGTTTTTTCGATTATTTATACTGATTATTGTTTCTAGCAATTTATATATAGCACTTTTATTGCCTGCTGCTTAGTTTTTGAGTGTATTTTATTGATATTAAGTAATCTGCACAGGTAACTGATTTGTTTGCAGGTAAAAGCATTCTATATCTTTACAAATCTTTATCTGTTTAAAAACTTTCATTTTGTGGCTTTCTGTAGTGATTACTGTCTGTAGGCTAATAGCTTTAGTATTGTCCCCACCCTCTCTCCCTGTTGGTGTCTTGCTGTTATACTTGGTAGCTTTGCAGTTGCCCGCCCCTACTGTAAATCTGATCTAGGACACTCCTCCCAGTCTAATGTCATTAGCTCATTCTACCTAATACAGAGAGAACATTTTATAAGGCCTTCTATTTCTCCTTTTTCCCTTTCAAAAAAAAAAAAAACATTTTTTTGCCTGAATCTCCTTGTGTTCTGACTGTGCTTCTCAAACATTTCGGAAATATAGAGTATACCTTAGAGCATATATTATAACTGTAATTGCCTTAATATTGCAACAACTCAAGTGCTCTGGGTTGCACTGCATCTGGAGTGTTTGTGTGTTTTAGCTGCTTTTCTGTATATATAGACTTCTCTGTATATGTAGACTAGCTACTTATTCTGCTGTGTTACTGCCTTTTAAATCATTTTTAAGTTGTGCACTTGCCTTGCTTCATTTAAAAAGTTTTAAATTGCTAATTTTGTAGAGTTTTAATTGCATTTACTGTTTAGGACTACACACTCAGCTTTGCTTGTCTCAGGACTTTATTTTCTGTGCTCAGAGCTATCCAGACCTTGCTGTGGCAGAGGGAAGTCCTACTGCCTACCAGTGGGACTAGTGAGCATTGTACTGCCTATCTAATGCTAGAGGAGTGGTTTCCAGCTCTGAAATTGTAATTTTATTAGCCTTTGTGGGCTGATTTCTATCCCTTTCAACTTTCTGGCTTAAAAACGTGTGTGTTTGCACATTTTTCACATCATGCAGCACTGCGAGGCTACAGTTAAACTATTCCAGGTAACAGGAAGTCTGCTCTTTAAATTTTCCATTAAAACTAGCTGGTTTCTCAGTAGGAGCACTAAAATCTGAACCCCTGTGACTAGCACATGCTCTAGAACCTGCTGGATAGCACTAGGAAGCCTGAAAATGATACAAGCACTCAGCTCTCCTTGTTAACAAGGAGAAATTAATCATAGGCACTAAACAGCCTATAATTGCAAAGTACCCGTGCAAAGGTAAGAGAAAACAGCTCTTAAACTTTACAAAAAAGCACCTAAACAGGCATGTCCAAGGGTCAGCTTCGGGTGATTTCTCCTGTCCACCTGGTGAATCTGGGCATACTGGGGCAATGCAGCAACTGCTTCATGTGCACAGACAATCCTCTCCTCCTACCACCCAACACTACAACCTGTGAGAGATGCACTTACATAGCCAAACTGGAAGCAAAGCTCTCTCTGGCCAAGATTGTGCTAGACAGTCAAGAGGAGAAGGTTAACACCTGCATTACAACTCAAGCAACTCATAGCCCTTCAAAACCCACACCATCAACACCCACACATAGCAACACTAAACCCACATATGCGGAGGCCCTTAACATTAACCTGTCCAAGCAACAAGGACCTCCGAAGCTGAAACGCAAACAAACACCAGTCACAACCAAAGTGACACACAGCTCACAACACCAATGTGCCACCCAACAACAGTCCCTAAGGCAAGACAATGTACCCAACATTTTAGTCATAGGTGACTCTATAGTCAGGCACACTGATGTCCCACTCACCAGGCTGAACAAGGAGAAAATTACAGTCAGCTGCCTGTCAGGTGCCAGGATCCACCACATAACGCATGCACTCAAGTCACTCCACAACAAGTACAAATACGACTCTGTCATTGTCCATGCTGGAGTGAATGACTTGAGATGTACCTCCCTGGACTACATGAAAAGAGACATGGAAGAGCTATTGGATCATGTGACCCCGGCAGATATGACCCTAGCCCTGAGTAGCATCCTGCCTTCACCCAGAATGATACCAAATATAAGGACAAAATGATTGACTTCAACAATTGGCTAAGCTTCTGGTGTCATTCAAAGGGGATCCAGTATTTGTCTGCCTGGGAAGACATGATTGACAAACCACGATGCTTTGCCAGAGATGGTCTGCACCTGTCACCCCTGGGATTCAGGTTACTGGCTAAAGCTCTTGCCACCCCTATAGTGCCTTTTTAGGCAAGGTTCAAAGGATAAAACCACCACCGTAACAGATACGAACATGCAAAATCTAAAGGTAATGCTACTCAATGCTAGAAGTCTAAACCTCAAAATGCACTCTCTCGAGGCACACCTAAAAATGGAGAACATCGATATCTGTGCAGTAACTGAGACCTGGTTCAAGGCTCCAGACAGCACCCCTGCAATACCAGGCTACAATTCTTACCACACTTTTCGGCCACAAAACTAAGACCGAAACACTAAAGGTGGAGGAGTGTCCATATTCACCAAGGATATTCACACCTCCAGGCTAGTTGCCCAACACAATGAATCTGAAATTCTCCAGGTGCAACTAACACTAAGTAAGACTGCAATCCAAATTGTAATTTGCTACAGATCCCCCACCATGCCCCAGGATTCTAACTGCACCTTTCTAAACATACTGGAAAATATTAAGATACAACCAAACACCCTAATACTGGGTGATTTCAACTACCCTGCCATTAATTGGGAAAACTATTTGGGTACCAACTCCTTTTCCCAACGGTTCTTGGAATCCATAAATTCCAATGCCCTGGATCAACTAATCCATTGTCCCACCAGGGGCTCCAATATCCTAGACCTGGTAATTACCAACATGGGAGATAGATGCTCCACACCAGTGGTCACCCCTCATTGGTCAGGTCTGACCATAAGCAAATCACCCTTGATATCCACATACCATCCCCACCCCCCACCCCCAGTAAGGAAACCTCCTTAAAATCTTCTCCAAAGCCAACTTCATGCTACTGAAGTCAGAAGTGACAAACTTTATAACACCCACACAGATGGGATCTGGAAGTTCGACTGCAGAATCCTACACTAAGGCACTGTACGAGCACATCCACTCGTGCATGAATCGTGCCATCCCAAATAGAACCAAGATGCTCTTCTCCAAAAAAAGGAAGCCAATCTGGTGGTCCCCTGCTATAAACAAACTATACAACAGAAGGAAGAAACTGTTGCAGAAAAGAGGAAAATCCCAGGATGCAAAAAACTCCCTCACCAGCCTCAATAAGAAGCTGAGATCCCTCATAAAATCCTCAAAAGCTATTTACGAAAATAAAATTGCCAAAGATTCCAAAGACAACCACAAGGCATTCTATAGTTATTTCAAGAATCTAAATGGCAATGCTCAGATCTGCTCTGAGCTACAACAGAATGGCATTAAATATACTGATCTTGCCAATATCCTGGCAGATCAGTTTAGTGCCAACTTCACCCCCCTCTCACCCCCTAAAGGGCCCATCTCAATACCAAAAGATTGCCACATTCCGATAATCACGGCCACACAGGTAGAAACCGCACTCTCCAAAGCTAAGAATACAGCATCCATGGGACCTGATGACATCCCAGGCTGTGTACTACATGAACTACAAAATGAACTGGCACCTCACCTAAGTGTCATGTTTAATCATAGCCTCACCTCAGGCTTTGTGCTCACTGAGTGGCGCACAGCTACAGTTATCCCTCTCCACAAGGGAGGATCTACCTTGGATCCCAGGAACTACCATCCCATCAGTCTGACAAGCCAGATCTGCAAGGGCATGGAATGCATTATCATGGAACTTCTAAACAAAGACATTGGCAACCTTCAAACACTGGACCCCACCCAGTTTGGGTTTGTGAAGGGCCGATCTTGTCTCCTGAATCTAATTGACTTCTTCGAATCAGTCTCCAGAGCTGTGGAAGCGGGTAAGGTGGTCCACACAGCCTATCTGGACCTCACCAAAGCCTTCTACACCATCCCCCACTCTGGAATCATAGATAAACTTACTAAGCTGGGCATAAATCCCTACGTCACTCGATGGGTTACCAACTGACTTACTGACAGAACCCAGACTGTCAAAGTAGCCAACTCCAAATCCAGCTCCAGACAAGTGGCAAGTGGAGTACATCAGGGTTCAGTCCTGGGACCACTCTTGTTTGGCATCTACTTCTCTGAAGTACAGGCCAACACTAAGGGACTCTGGCTAACAAAGTTTGCAGATGACTGCAAACTGGGAGCCATTATTGAATCCCCAAATGATGTGGATATTCTAAAAAGGGCCTTACAGAAACAGATGCCTGGTGCCAGAGCCATGGGCTCAAGCGTAATGCCAAGAAATGTATAGTTATCCCATTTGGAAAAAAACATGTACCCATGAATTACCACATAGGTGGCAGGAGACTAAACATCGAAAGTGTGATGAGAGACTTAGGGACACAGGTGGACAGTGGTCTCACTTTTGATAACCACATTGCCACAACAGTCAGGAAATCCTTCTATGTGGCACACCTCATCACTAAGGGCTTTTCATCCAGGAAAAAAGGAGGTCATTGTCCCACTGTACTCATCCCTCATTAGACCCATTATAGAGTATAATGTCCCATTTGGTATGTACCTCACAAGACATCTGCAACAGCTGGAAGGGCCACAGAAATACCTCACTAAAAAAATCACAGGCTTAAAGCAGATGCCATATGCTGACCATCTAAAAAAATTCCAGCTATACTCTGTGGCATATCGTCTACTCAGAGGCGATCTCTGCTTAACATACAAGGCCATGTCAAACCCTGAGCTGTTGGACATGCTCCACTTAAAGAAATCCCAATCCCTCAGAGCCACACGCTCCAGGGATCTAAACCTTATCATCACAATGAACAAAACATGCTGGAGGCATGGGTTCCTGACCCAGAGACTCCCCATACTCTAGAATAGACTGCCCATACATGTCAATCAGAGTGCCTCATTGGCCCTCTTCAAAAGGAACCTTGATGATTGGATGGGAGATAGGAAATTCACCCTAGGGATGTCAGTCGCCCTGCTAGACAGGGGCCCAGAGAAGTAAATATTGTGGGAAGAAATATCCAGGGAATTGTTATGGCTAGGCTTGCATAGGCCTTAGAGCCGATAGCCTAGTACCAACCTATGAACCTATAACTTGAGCACTAATCCAGGCCATCTTTTTTAGGAGATGGTTCCCCTGCACCGTAATGGCAGGAGTGTGCAGTTAGATCTTGTCTGATTGAAGACTGCTGGAACAGGGCTCACTTTTGAGCTTTTTTACTGGTCAGTTGGGTAATTTGTTTAAATCCATTTGCTTGTTTTCTATTGTTATATAAAAATGTACTTTATTTATCTGCTTTTACTGTATTTGTGTTTCTTCCTACTTTATTTTGCTTTTGCTGCTTGTTCTTAAAAGTACTTAGTTGCATTTATTCTGCTGCATTTATTACTGCTTGTTAGTAGCCTTATTAAATTGTAACTGTTATTCTAAGCCTTTGGTTGAAGCACTTGGGCTTCAGACCAGTTGTTTTATATTAAGAAGGTTTATGGTCTGCACTGTTGTAACAGGACAGGTAGCTTACATCCTTCTAAGTTGGGAGTTGCTGATTGAAGGCTTAGTGTCTGTTATTCTAAAAGTGTATTAGTTCTGGTTTAAGCACTTGGGCTTCAGGCCAGTTATTTTACATTAAGAAGGTGTGGTCTGCACTCTTGTGAGAGGAGAGGGTAGATTCTGCCCTTCTGAGTTGGGGGTTTCTGGTTAAAGGCTTATTGTGCCTACTTATTTAATCTGTTTCTTTCTGAAATTGGTACACCTTGTTTGCTGTAGCATAGACTTAATTCAGACCTGCTGAATCTAGTTTTGTTTGTATAACTTGAGCACTAATCCAGACCATCATTATTTGGAGAAGCTTCCCCTGCACCCTAGTGGCAGGAGTGTGCAGTTAGAACTTGTCTGATCAAAGACTGATGGAATGGGGCACAGTTTTCAGCTTTTTATTGGTTAATTGGTTAATTTGTTTAAATCAGTTTGCTCATTTGTTACTTTTATATTAAAAAAAGTACACTTTATGCATCTCCGCTTAGCTAGGGTTAAACTGTTCCCGGCGCCAAAATGTCTGCTCTTCAAATTTTTCCTAAGAACTAGCCAGCTTTTTTTAGTTTTAGCATTCAAATCTGTTTCTTTGAGCTCAGCACTTGTTTCAAACTCATTGTAAGCACTAAAAAAGCTACAAATTACTACAGCACTCAACTTTCCTCACTTGTCTAGAGGAAAACAGTTTTTAGTACTTAATAAATAAGCACCTATCCAGGCATGTCTAAGGGTCAGCTCCCATTTTTTTCTCCTGTCTACATGATGAATCTGGGCATCTTGGGGCAATGCAGCAATTGCCTCATGTACACAGACAACCCTCTCCTCCTACCACCCAGCACTACAACCTGTGAGATATGCACTTATATAGCCAAACTGGAAGCAAAGCTCTCTTCACCCAAGACTGGACTAGACAGTCAAGAGGAGAAGGTAAACACTTGCACCACAGAGGCTCTCAATAAAAATCTGCTCAAGCAACAGAGACCTCCAAAGCAGAAACACAAGCAACCTCCACTCCCCCAACACAACCCAAATGACACCTAGCCTACAAACTCAGTGTGCCACTCAACCACAGCCTATAAGGCATAACAACGTACACAACACTCTAGTCATTGATGACTCTATAGTTAGGCACACTGATGTTCCACTCACCAGGCTAAACAACAAGAAAGTTACTGTCAGCTGCCTGTTGCGTGCCAGGATCCAACACATCAGGTCACTTCACAACAAGTACAAATATGACTCTGTCATTGTCCATGTTAGTGTGAATGACCTGAGATGTATCTCCCTGGACTACATGAAAAGAGACATGGAGGAGCTCTCCGATCTTGTAGCACAGGCTGGTATGTCTCTAGTCCAAGTAGCATCCTGCCATCACCCAGAATGATACCACAGTACAAGGACAAATTAATTGACTTCAACAATTGGCTAAGCTTCTGGTGTCATTCTATGGGGATCCAGTATCAGTCTGCCTGGGATGACATGATCGCAAAAACTTGAGAATATGAAAAGACCAAATGGAAAATAAAACCATGTACAACCGGAGGTACACCACAGCATATAAAATTAAATTAAGTGCTTTTCGTCCTACTCACTGGTAGAACTTCTTCAGATAAAACAAGCACGTTGCACTCAGAATTAAATATGCAATGAAAATTGAGTAATTACTCACATGATTTGCAACTTTCAATTAATCAAATGGAATACATCAAAATAAAGAAGTATAACGCTGAACATGAATTAAGACTCAATAGTATTACCCTTTCACATTCCACCCTATCAAAATCATCCACAAAATGACCCTGTCATAAATGCATGTTTAAATTTATACATGTAAAAATTCATAGATATAAAATATAATATAAAATAGTTAACCCCCGGGATTCATGAAGCTTGCGTCAGGCGCAGGCGTAGCGTAGGTGGTATTATGCCAAATATGGCCGGCGAGCGATTCAGGTACGATTCAATTCCACGTGCAATACCAGCGTATGCCTGATCTGCGCAGCCCTTGGCTCAGGTATGCTAATCACCCCATGTGCAGTACTGCACCATGCAAATGAAGGTACATAGCACTTCATGAAATGGTGCAGGCATAGCGTAAGCCCACAGAAATGTAAACCAAAAAAAACGGTTTACATTTTTCCAAACAGAACATCGGAGCTATGAAAGTGGACCAGACTCATACATTACAAAGTTAACATATGCCAATGGCTAAATATACAGCCAATAGCATAAGAAAAGATGCACAACACCTAAAAAACATTTAATGTCATGTCCACAGTAATGCAAAGTACAAACGCAGGGCATGTGTGCACAAACGGGAACACAAGGAAAATATATACAAATGTCATAAAATCGCAATGTAATACAAATCATGATTTCATCATAATACTCAGTGGTATGCATGGTACACCACAACCAAGCTGCAAGGGTTGCTAAGGGTCTGTGACAGTGTTCGGCATGGTAACTATGAATTAGTAGTCAATGCTATGCAAATGAGGCAAGTAATAGTGAATCGCAAACGTCCCGCCGGACTAAGGATGTACCATACGGCGCAGTGCTGCAACACCGAGGAGTGGTTTGGAGGTATACATGACATCAGCAGTCGGGTGTGCCACCGTAGCTGTAAGCACATTGGAGCAATCCAAATCCGTTCTGCCTGTTGCTAAGCAAAATCGCAGGATAGGGGTGGGGATGTAGGTATAGCATCATTTATCTGAGAGCACATATAGTGCCCGAAAACGCATGTGTACGTGGATGAAAATGTGCCCGAAACCAGGTAAGCGGACGCAGGCACCGCGCACCATAGCTCAAACAGGAAGGTTAGGGGAAGAAAATAAGGAAATGCCGCAGTAGGGTAATTGGAGTACAACTGAGCAATTAACACCTATTAACTCACAGTGGGCAATCGACGGCAGCTAACAAGTCTGCTCGCAGCAACCTGCAGAACAGGATAGGGGAGATGTCAGATTGCAAAGAAAAGAGAACTGTCATAGCAGAGCAAAGCAAACCTGCAGTAGATCGACCATAGAACACATTTCGTAAGATAAGCCAGGTTTTGGAAAGTACAAATGAAAGCAGGCTGCTGGATGCATGCCAGAAAATGGGAGGGGAAACGTTAAGAAATGTTAAGGGAAGGGCAAGAGGTAATCCATGGCAGCCAAATGTAATTCAACACCAAAGGCACCACAATAGCAGTACCTGTGGTAAAACACATAAGATACCCTGTAGCTCCGATTGTACATACACACCCTATGACATCATCAGTGTTCACAGCACAATAGTATAAAGTGTGAAGGCACCTCACACACACCTGTGTATTCCCAAACACTGCACCATCAGTGTAAACAGATGGGGAACTATTACAGTGTACATGTTGGGACCTGCCATAGCTGTGATTCATCACCATGTGTTAGAGACTGAAGGTGTTGTGGAGGATGATGCTGACAACCACCGCAGGTCCCGGAGGAGGAGAAGAGTGTTCAGACCAAAGGTAACCTACCAGGGGCTACATGATCTGAAGATAGTAGAGCATTACAGGGTGGACAGGGTCATTTTATTTTTATTTTATTTTTATTTTACATTTGTTGACCGGGCTAGTCTGGCTGGATACATGTCCATTTTCAGCAGAGGCTCGAGGAGAAAAGCTCCACTATATACTAGTAACTTACAATAAACAAAAAATATACAAAACATATAAGCAAATAAAGGAACATTATCATGTAGTATAGTAACAATGCAGAAGCAGTTTAACAAGAACTAAACAATAGTGAGGAATCATTATCCCATAATATTTGCAAGAGTAGGACTGCTAAAAAATGAAGAAGAGAGAAAATAGTAACACATAGAGTCTATAAATATTTACACCATTAACAAATTAGGATAAAACATGTTGTGCCGGGGCACTAGTTTTAGGATAGAGATTTGCACAGTAGTGATCAGCATCTAGGTTAAATAAAAGGAAAGATGACAGGTTGCAGTGATATATCAAGTATAAGGAGAAGAGATAGTATAGGAAAATTAATAAGCAGGTGGGTCGCTAGGTGCACTACACTGGAGGGATAGAAGTAGTGATAGAGGCAAGTAGAAGTGAATGGAAAGGACTGTAGAGAGGGATTGTTTGCTGAGCTCAGTCAGGATTAGAGCAGGGGCATAGCCAGTGGGATTGAAAATAGTTTCTTAGTTGTTTTTTGAAAAGGTGAGATGAGCCTAAAGTGGTCAGTTCTATGGGAAGTTTATTCCAGTATGAGCCAACAGCATTAGTAAATATGGAGTCACCTGCTTTATTATGAGATTTGAGATTAGCTACTAGAAGTTTGCTGGCTGAGCGAAGGGAAGTAAGATTCTTGTATGGGGCAATGAGGTTATTAAGTATGGGTGTATTAGAGGGGTAATGGAGAATTTTATAAATGATGACTAATTGATGTAGGAGAATTAGATTTTGAAGTTCAAGCCAGTTAAGGTTTTTGAGATTAAGACAATGGTGAGTACAGAATGGGGAACCTGTGGCAAACCTGGCAATACTATGGTAGGCTGTGGCAAGTTTCTGAAGGTTAGCTTTTGAAATGTTGATCAATGATGGAGAGGCATACAATAGTGTAGAGATGAGATGAGTTTGGGCAAGAGACACTCTGGTGGTTGCAGTAAAAAAGGGCTTAAGTCTATAGAGGGCACCTATCTTTTTATTAACAGCCTTGATGGTTAGATCAATGTGGCAGTCAAAGTTTAGTTGATTGTCTATAGTAACGCCTAGTAGTTTAGTGGAACAATCACGTTTAATGATAGTGCCATTGTCAGACACAATGGAAAAGGAGATAGGGGCAGATTTAAGGGTTGGGATGAAAAGTAGTAATTTGTTTTTTTTTGGGATTAAGGAGGAGACAGATATGTTGGAACCATTTTTCTGCTGCCGTAAAGACTTTTTGGGTGGAAGAGTGAAGTTCTTCTGGAGATAAAGCAGAACAGATGAGAGTTGAATCATCAGCATACTGAATACAAGTGGATGTTGGGAGTGAAGTAGACAGGTTATTTATAAATATGGAGAAGAGGAGGGGACCTAAGATGGATCCTTGAGGGACACCGATAGTGACTGGGAGCTGAGAGGATATATGGCTGTCCCAGAGGACTGCTTGTTTTCTATCTTTCAAATAAGAGTCAAACCACTGTAATGCCAAAGAGTCAAGTGAGAGAGATTTTAGAGTATCTAGGAGAAGTTGATGGTTGACCATATCAAAGGCTTTTGAGAGGTCCAGGAATAAGGCAGAGGAGAAAAGGTTGTTATTGCGATTTTTGTTGATCATGTCTGTGAAGGAGAGAAGGGCAGTGGAAGTACTATGGTAGGGCCTAAAACCATGTTGGGAGTCTGCGAGTAGGCTATTTTGCAAAAGATGATGTAAGAGACGTACCTCCTTGGACTACATGAAAAGAGACATTGAGGAGCTCTCTGATTATGTAGCCCAGGCAGGTATGACCCTGACCTTGAGCAGTATCCTACCTTCACCAAGAATGATGCCACAATACAGAGATAAGATGATCAGCTTTAACAATTGGCTTAAACTCTGGTGTCATTCAAAGGGGATCCAATGTCTGTCTGCCTGGGATGACATGCTGGACAAGCCACGCTGCTTCGCAAGGGACGGCTTGCACCTGTCACCCCTGGATTCGGATATTGGCAAAGGCTCTTGCCACCCCATAGTGCCTTTTTAGGCAAGGCTCAAATTCTAAACCTACCACCCTAGAACACAAAAAGGAAAAAACTAAGGGTAATGCTGCTCAATGCCAGAAGTCTAAATCTCAAAATGCACGCACTCGAGGCCCTTCTCAGTATGGAGAACATCGATGTCTGTGCAGTGACAGAAACCTGGTTCAAGGCTCCTGAGAGCACCCCAGCACTATCAGGTTTTACCTCTTATCAGGCGTTCCGCCCCCAAAATCCACACAATACCAAGAAAGGAGCGGGGGTATCCATATTCATCAAGGACACCCACACCTCAAGACTGGTGGCAACGCACGATGCATCGGAGACCATCCAGGTGCAATTAACCATAGGCAAGACTGCTCTGCAAATTGTAGCATGTTACAGGCCACCTCACAAACTCAGGAACCTCACATGGCCTTCCTGAAAACACTAGAGGATAAATGTATCACCAAACACCATCATACTAGGTGACTTCAATTACCCTAATATAGACTGGGAACACTACTCAAGCCCAAACACCCTAGCCCAAAAGTTTCTGGAATTCATAAACTCAAATGCCATGGAACAACTAGTCACCATCCCCACAAGAGGAGAAAACATACTTGATCTCATCATCACGAACATGGGAGCACAATGTTCAACACCGAAGTATACCCTCACTGGTGAGATCAGATCACAAACTAATCTCGCTGGAGGTCCTCATCCCACCCCCACCTGAAATAAAAAAGACCACAGTAAAGAACTTCTCGAAAGCCGACTTCCCACTTCTAAAGACTAGTGTGGTCTCCTTTAAGGCCCCCGAGCCAGCGGAAAACAGTACTCAAGCCGCTGAATCACTTACAAATGCCTTCTACCAGCACCTGCAGGACTGCATGGGTAAGGCAATCCCAAGCAAAACAAAGACTCTTTGTACCAAAGGCAAGCGTCCAGTCTGGTGGACCGCAGCCATAAACAAACTCTACAACAAAAGGAGGAAGCTACTACAAGATAGAGCAAAATCCTTAAAAGGTAAGACACCCTTGATCACTATAAGTAAAAACTAAGAGCTCTCATAAAATCATCCAAAGCAAATTTTGAGAGAAAAATAGCTAAAGACTCAAAAGACAATCATAAGGCCTTCTTTAGCTATGTTAGAAACCTGGGAGGAAACTCCCAGATATGCTCAGAACTAGTTCAAAATGATGTGAAGATTACTGATCCTACAGACATTGCCAACATACTGGCTGACAGGTTCAGTGCAAACTTCTACCCCTCCCCCAAAGGAGAGATATCTATACCAAGCGATTGCAGCCCCCCAAACATCTCCAACGCCCAAGTGAGAACTGCTCTCTCCAAAGCAAAAAACACAGCATCCATAGGACCTGATGGTGTCCCCAGCTGTGTGCTCCATGAACTCAATGAGGAATTAAACCCACAGCTAGGACAGCTGTTTAATCATAGTCTTACCTCTGGATACGTACCCAGGGAGTGGCACACTGCAACTGTGGTCCCACTTCACAAAGGCTTGACAAGCCTTATCTGCAAAGCCATGGAGAGGATCATAATGGACCTCATAAATAAAGACATAGGGAATTTGCAGACTTTGGATCCATCCCAGTTTGGCTTTGTCAAAGACAGATCATGCCTTCTAAACTTGGTTGACTTTTTCGAAACAGTCACCAAAGCCATTGATGAGGGAAAGGCAGTCCATACAGCCTACCTCGATCTGGCGAAGGCCTTCGATACAATACCCCACTCGGGTATCATTGAAAAACTCATCAGCTTAAATGTTAACCTATACATCACAAGATGGGTTGCAAACTGGCTGAGTGACAGAACCCACAGGGTCAGAGTTGCTGGCGCCATGTCAGACTCAAAGCCTGTCACAAGTGGTGTACCACAGGGCTCAGTCCTGGGCCCACTCTTGTTTGGCATCTACTTTTCCAAGTACAAGCAAACACAGGAGGGTTATGGCTGACAAAGTTTGCAGATGACTGAAAACTGGGCCATAGTAGAAAACACATCTGACACAGATATCCTTCAGAAGGGTCTCACAGAAACGGATAACTGGTGCCAGAGCCATGGCCTAAAGTTAAATGCCAAAAATGCATAGTCATACCCTTCAGGAAAAACAAGGTTACCCCTAGCTACCAAATAGGTGGCAATCCACTGAGCACAGAAGAAGTTATCAGGGACCTGGGGACCCAGGTTGATAGTAGTCTGTCATTCGACACCCATGTAGCTAAAGTAGTTAGGAAGACCTTCTACATTGCCCACCTTATCATGAAGG
This sequence comes from Protopterus annectens, assembly GCF_019279795.1. Classification (NCBI taxonomy): domain Eukaryota; kingdom Metazoa; phylum Chordata; order Ceratodontiformes; family Protopteridae; genus Protopterus; species Protopterus annectens. The sequence goes on from NC_056739.1 coordinate 1,609,779,207, forward strand.
GATTCTCATCTAGATCAAGGGAGGTCATAGTCTCCTATACTCATCACTCATCAGACCAATGATTGAGTACAATGCCCCATTCGAATGTATCTGACCCGACACTTGCAGCAGCTGGAGAGGCCACAAAGTTCCTCACCAAAAGGATAAAGGGTCTCAAACATCTGTCCTATGCTGCCCGACTGAAAGAACTCCAGCTCTATTCAGTCGCCACCGCTGCTCAGAGGTGACCTTTGCCTAACATACAAGGCCATGTCAAACCCAGATTTGATGAATATGCTTCACCTCAAAAATCTAGATCCGTCAGAGCCACAAGTGCGGAGACTTAAACCTCGACACGGCTATTAATAGGACGTGCTGGAGGGATAGATTCATCACCCAAAGACTCCCTATGCTGTGGAATAAAATCCCGGTATATGTGAGGCAGAGCACCTCGCTGGCCTTGTTCAAGAGAAATCTTGACCAATGGATGGGAGATCGCAGATATACCCCAGGGATTACCTCAGTGTCACTGCTCGACAGAGGCACAGCAAAATAATGGGTATAGTTCCCCATACTAAAGGGGTGGCGTAAGCCAAAAAACTATGGGCTAGGCTTGTAAATGCCCTCGGGCAGATAGCCTAGTATGAACCTATGAACCTATGAAGAGTTGATGGTGTATACAACGTTCCATAATTTTAGATAGCGGAGATAGTAGGGCTATAGGCCGGAAATTAGAAAGTTCATTAGTGTTACCTCCTTTATGCAGAGGAATGATATGGGAGACTTTCCAGCAGGATGGAATAGTAGATTCGGTTATTGTTCTGTTAATTAAGATGGAGACTGGGTAAGCTAGTTCTGCTGCTGCTAGTTGCAGATATTCAGCTGGTAGTTTGTCGGCTGAAGGGGTGCATGGTTTAAGTTTAGAGAGTAACTTACGTATGTGGGTTGTGGAGACTGTACTAAATTTTAGAGTGGGGTGTTATTTTGAGGAGAGGTCTTTTGAAGGAAAGGGAGGGGAGTCATGGTGTTTGCTAGAGAGGTGACTGTTTCAGAGAAGAAGTTGTTGAATGTATTGGCTATTATATTGGGTGGGGTCTGAGCTAAGATAGCTGGTGTAGGTGTTTTGGTATTCCCTGGATGGAGCAGTTTATTGATTCCTGACCAGAATGTTTTGGGGTTGTGATTTTGGTTTTGTTGATATTGAAGGTAATATTTTTTTTATCAAGATAGGTGAGTTTTTTTGTAGTATTTCTAAGGTGTTTGAAGTTTTGATGGTCAGTTGGGTTTTTAGTGGTTCTCCATTTTGTCCATAGTTTATTCCTAACTAGCATTGTTTGTTTGTTTTTTGGAAAGCCAAGGGGCAGCTTTGGATCCTATTCTAATTAAGCGAGAGGGGGCATGACGCTGGAGAATTTGTAGGAAAGTGTTATTGAAATGGGTAACTGCTTCATCAAGTGGGAGGTGTTTTAGAGCTGACCAGTTACATTCTTTGAGTTCATTAAGGAAAGTAGGCAGGTTAAAGTTTTTTTTTGTTACGTACAGTATGATAAGTAGCCAGTTTGAGATTGTTATTTTTTTGTTTAGTGATGTAGGTGAGGAGATGGTCGCTGATATTGTCTGGGAGTATTCCGGTTTTATATGAGAGGGGATTGTTGTTGATCAATATCCAGTCCAGGATGGCTTGTTTATTGGTTGATTTGTGAATTCTAGTAGGGGAGTTTATGGTTTGTTGAAAGTTAAAGAGATTGAGGTGAAAGGTAGGTTTGGGTGAGATGCAGGAGTTCATCTGACATCTTACAGCAAATAGTTGAGCTGTGCCGGCCACGCCTGAGATCCAGAAACAACAAAGGGGAACCCATCCCAGTGGACACGAAGGTATGTGTAAGCTTGTGAATACTAGCCATAGGTACCTTTTAAAGGCCAACTGGAGATATAATGGGGATCTCACAGGCATCAGCATCCAGGGTACTACACCAGTTCCTGGATGCCATGTTACCACATGCCAATGAGCATATATACTTCCCCCGAACTCAGGAAGCGTTTTTTCTTCCCTTGCTATCTACCTGGCTGCTGTGCTCTCTGTTCTGGGTGCTAGTCCCTGACCTGGGAACCTCAAGTACCTAACACCTGCATAACACCCTCCTGCAAATTCCTGAACACAAATCTGGACTTTGAAACTAGATTTAATACAAATGTATGTGCAGCTGTATCTCTGTACATCTCTGTGATACTGTGACCTGTCTTCATCATTATGTCTTTCAGATAATGCCTCATTCACGCCTGCCAGAATATAGCTGCCTGGAGGATGATGCCCTCATCCCGTACCTCCATGATAACTATGAGGTTCTGTTCAGCCATGTGCCACAGCATGCCCAGCAGTGTGATGACCTGTGGCAGGAACTACGCAGGAGGGTTAATGGTGTGGGTGGCCATAACCGCACCTACCAGCAGGTGCGCAGACACTGCACAGACCTGATACGACATGCAAAACAGTGTGCCAATGCAATTGCCAGGGAACAAGGTGGAACAGGTGGTGGTCCACCAACCCAGTCCCCACTCATACCCACCAAGGAGCTACTGGCCAGCCTGGGGACACCCTCAGAACAGCATCCACAAACACCAGCTGCCATTGTGGAGGTGGGCGTCTCCCAACCACTGAGCCTGGAGTTGCCTGGTAAGTCACTACTGCACATATGACTATTATATCCCATTTAGTTGCATGTGTCACTGTACAATATGTAATGTAACATCATATGCAAGGTATGTTTACACACATGCCGCATACTGTAGTATGCTACCCTGTGTATGCACACATGTGCATATTATATGCTATTGTACAGGTGAATGTGTTAACATGCACCCTGTAGCTGTCATACAGTCATGAATAATGTTCAAACTGCTGTGTCACCCCTATACAGGTACCTCTGGTGTGCCGCACAGACATCAGTCCATTGCAGGTGAGACAGTTATCAGTATCAGGCATGTTAATGCATATATCTATTCGCCATGTGGCCAGTTAATGCATGTACACATAATGTATGGTCCAGTCACGATAAACAGGTCGCATCTGTCATCAATCACACTGGCTACCCATGTGCAATATATACAAACTAAATGAAACACCGACATGAAACCACAGTATCTGTCATTGCTAGATGTGTGAACAGCTGTGCATACAACGGTGGAGGTGTTGTTCAATGTAGGCATATGTACTATACATTGGAACAACACATGTGTGGTACGCAAACAGTACCACACAGTGAGCTGGGATATGGGCAGCCCACAGGATTCACCATTGTGTAATAATCCCCTGCAATGGGTGCACACACTGTGATGTGCCATCTGACATGTCCCAGACATGTAGTGTTCTGGCTGCAATATTGTCTCACTATCCCATAATACATACCCCACATACCAAACATACAACCCTTTGTCTGCATAACCCTGTGGACAGTGACGTATCTGACATCTATGGGTGTATGTCATATGGGACAACACAGACATGTGAGATAGATGGCCATCACAAACATTTGGCCAACACATGTTCACACATGGCCATGGAGGATGGCCAGAGACATGTAGCCACACAGTAGACGTGATGTGTATACACCCTGTTGCACATTGTCCACACATGGTCCAACTATAGCCTTTGTTGAACGGTTATATAGTTGATGTGGAACACTGGACATCCTAAAAGCCTGTGCACAGCTTGTGGAGGTGTCACTTAATTCGACCATATAAGATGTGTTAAACATCATGACTGTGTCATAGCATGACAGTAGTCACCTGTACAGCTTCCACAGACATAGACACCACATCAGGCCACAGATACTGTACATTTCCCTTGCTGCTGTTGGACATCACTGTCAGCCGTGCACCTCGTGTGTGTGGTACATAAATGTAATGTGGGACATGGTGTATTGACAAGTCTGCCATGTGTGGACATGGTTGCCAGGCAGCTAAGACATTTTAGTAGTTGTGCAGGGGTGTCATCCGTAGGTCTTCCAGTGACCTGTCACATGACACAGCATGGTTTAGTGTGTATACACCTCAGTGATCTGGGTCACAATCCACAGTAGTTATGTAATGTGTATGCACGCAGTCATGGCTATGCACTGTGTGTGTATTACACACTGTATAGCAATATAGATGCCTCATGATGCCATGCAATGGCACAGTGTCTGTACTACACACTGTATAGCAATGTAGATGCCTCATACTACCCTTCAATGCTCATGCACATCTGCTAAAAGTGCTTTCTATCTGTAGGGCATACAGACAACACTGTGATGTGATACCCATTACACCACTGTATATGTGTCAGGACACCATTGTGTCAGACATGTATGCAAGTCAATGAACACATCAGCAGATTACATGTCATACTACATGTCAATGTCAAGGTCACATCAGTCATGTGTACTGTTAACCTGTGCTGGTCCACATGGTGTTTCACAGGGATGCATGCTTACTACCATGATTGTGTGGACTGCATGGCTTCTGATATGACACCTGCTTGCTGTTGTGTGCAACCCAGGGAGGTATGCTAACTACCACTATTAATGTCTGAGCTGCATGCCGTCTGCTGTATCACATGCATGCTGCATGCCGTCTGTCAAATCACATGCATGGCCTGTCTGTGTGTCTGTGTGTGTCTGTGTGTCTATTGTAATGTAGAGTCTTTCTTTGCATTCACAGGTGATGTAGGTGTGTTACCCTCCTGCAGTCCATCTGATGTTAGCATCCCCACAGATACTAGCAGTGATGAACATATGCATGAGGTACAGGCAGGGTTGTCAGGGGCTGAATCTGTGACAATGGTTGCCATCCCAGCTATGTCCCCCTCTTCCCTGCACACAGTTCTTATGCCAACACATACCCCATCACCAGTGGCCATAGAGGAAGAACAGTCAGCGTGTGTTAGCTTGGAACAGGAACGTGTGGTGGCTACAGAAGGTGTGTCTCCACACTATGGTGTCAGTGTAATGACTGCAGATGTGCCACACAGGCATGTGGCCAGTGCTGCTTGTAGGAGGACCTCTGGCAGACATGCACCTGCAGGACAGAGCGCAGCAGCCGGTGTCACCAGACGCATGTTCCAGACTGTAATGGCGGCACAGGCATGTGCTGAACGGCAGAACAGAGAAGGGCAGAGGCTTCAGAGGGCTGCTATCTGCTCTTTAAACAACAACATCCAGGCATTGGCAAATGCTCAACAGCAGATTGCTGATGTTCTGGACAGGCGATTGGGTGACATGGTTGGAATCCTTGACCGTGGCATGGCAATCCATGAGCGTGAGCTGTCTGTGCTGGAACATCTGGTAGGAGTGAGGCATAGGCCATGTAGACGTAGGCCAGCTACACCACCTGGTGCAGGTCAATGTGAACGAGCCACCTCACATGCCCACTCCCACAGTGCCGGTAGCAGTAGCAGTGCAGCTGGTGCTGCGCTGTCCACACCAGGACACAGCAGGCCACATGGACATGGCCCTGAATGTTCCCAGCGGGGACTCAGTTCCAGTGGACATGTGTCATCGGACAGTAGCCATTCTGTACCTCTGCCTGGCAGTGCCTGTGCAACCCCTGGCAGGCACAGGTCACGTGGCCGTGGCCAGACACATTGAGCTGTACATCCTGATCTGTACAATCTGGAGCTGTCAATAATACCCCTGCGTAGGCCAGACATATGGCAGAACTGTGTGCAGACATACACGCACACAGCAGAAACATCTGTAGGGCACCGCAGCACCCACATGCATAACGACCACACATGTCCAATCAGATCACCACCCCTAACCCACACACACATGATGTCATCCACTGGTGCAGCCTATGCTCCTGGCAAACATTATCACCCTGTGCATATGATGATGCCTGTGCCACATCCCTGTCATCCACACCATCGGTGCACGGACATGCTCATATGGTCTGATGCACAGGGTGAACAGACTAGTGAGAAGTGTATATTACATTTGTTGTGTACTGTTGACACGCATCAGACATACCATGTAGTACAGGTTTAGAATGCATTGTTATATGTTCACAGTATGTGTCTTGGTAACAACAGCAACAGCATGTTGGTAATTATGCCCTGCTTCCCTCCTTAAGGTCTAATTGCATGTGCCATTATGTTACAGTGTTTGCAGTTAGAGTGCATTGCTGTATGTTCACAGTATGTGTCTTGGTAACAACAGTAGCAGCATGTTGGTAATGATGCCCTGCTTCCCTCTTTAAGGTCTACTTGCATGTGCCAATAAGTAGCAGTGTTTGCAGTTTCCCATGTGTAAATGTGGAGTACTCACAGGCCTGTATGGCAATACCAGCATGCTATACATAGCCTCAACCTCACTACCATTCCACAGATGTCCACACATCTACTGATCCAGAAGCATGTGAGCTGTTTAATAGGCTACAGTGGCTAGAGACGTGACATCCATACCGGGTCACATCACAGATATGGTGACATGGTGCAGGGGGTTTACACAGCGGTCTGGCTGATGTCAATGTTAGAGGCCAGTTGATAGCATGAGGCCTCACTGTGTAGCAGTAATACACTGTCACATTACAGGATGAGAACACACACAGACATACACAGAAACACACAGAAACATGCCCACACTCACGGGGTCAACAACACTATAACGCACACTCGATAGTTTTGAGGTGAGGACCCCTGCCTATGTGGTAATCACCTTCACAATACTGTGCACCCACATGACACGACACAGAGAATGAACATGTACAGGTAGCCAGTAAGACTGAGACCGATGGCATCAACAGGGTAGTAGACTACATCACCATGAGGGGTTAGGGATCCTGTCCATTCTGTATGGTAGCATACACCCTCACTCCATGCACCAGACAGCCATACATACATACACACACACACACACACACACACACACACACACACACACACACACACACACAGACACACACACACACACACACACACACACACACACACACACACACACACACACACACACACACACACACTGTGGAGTCCACAAATGTCAATCCCATACAGATAGCTGACATGTGTGTGATACACACACAACCCCTGCCTATGACTTGCTTTCTACACTGCAGTATGTACAGATCTCTACAACAGTATACAGGGGTGTGTAATAATTGCGATGTATTCTCCACCATACGTTGCATATATGGTCACACAAGCAAATACACATGGCAGTACTGTGAATCATACACCTGCTATATGATGATACGTCTGACAGACATGCAGCTGTATTGGCCGCATTATGTGTACCAATGCTACCTTTGGCAATTGTGCTGCTATATGCACACAGGAGGATGTAAGTGTTACAGGTGTCAAGTGATGTACAGTCAGTAACACCCTGACCGCTGTGTAGGTTGTATGTCTTCACCTTCAAGTAACAGTAACATAGCGTACTGTTTGCACATGTAATGGTAGGACGGCTTGTGACACACCTGTGAGCTGTCTTCAGCAAACATCCATCTGCAAAGGTGGGCCACCACTTTATGTACACACATCCATCCATACCTGATGTACATCCTACCGTACTGTCAGTATTTCACCATATACAGGTGTCAATGATGGGGCTGCATTGCAACTGCATGTTGTACTTAGACAAAGATGAACGACATACATCAGCTACTGCACATGCATGGTAGCTGCATGCACACCACTACATGTACATGTGTGTTGGTCCTACATTCCTGTCATGTAGCCATGTTTGTATGCATTGCAATTGGTGGACATGTGTGATGATATACATGACACATGGACTGTTGTATGATATGTTGGTTGTCATGGGTAACTAGTACAGAGGGAATGTTACCTCAGTCAACATTGCTACCTTATGTACTGTTAGAATTCAACAGCCATGGACCTACCTTCCATGTGCATGCATGTGATTGCTGTAGCCACTTGTCTGCACGGAGGACAGCAAAAGCTATGCTATGTACATATGTGTTGTGTGTGTGTGGGCCATGTACATATCCACTGTGATTACATGTATGTCATATCCAAACATGAGTGTTTTTTGGTGTACAGCGATAGTCATCTGTTACAGCTGTGTAAGACCCAGGGCCCCTGTTATGTGTAGAGCCGACCTGGTTATGAACTGTGGTATCATTGCATTGCATACCACATGATGGAACCCTGTCAGTACATGTGTAGTCTGCACAGTTGCTGTAGACCTATGTACAGTCCACCGGTCATGAGTAACATGGAGTTGTAGTAATGTATGGATGTGTGCTGCTGGTCCAAGGACATGGTGATGTCTGAGGGCTACATAGTAGAATGTGGCATTTGCCACTGTGATCTGCATCTGAGACATTTGTGATGGCTCTTGAGTGTGTACTGGTCAGTACATGTGAGTGGCCTTCATGTACATGGGGAAAGTAACACCTGGAGCAGTCTGTCACGGTTTTATGGCCCACATGTCTGTATCTGAGGTATACGGTGGTAGTGCTATTGTGCACAACTGTGCCATATGCCAGGTGTTCCTCACTGCAGAGATGTCTGTATTCCTCATTGTTGGATCTGGATTGTCAGCTGTGATTACGAATGCTACACAGCTAGCACTGACGACTGATGTCGGATATATGTAGTGCAGCATTCGTGCTAACAATGTTCACTATCGATACACTGTGCACTTCCGTGTTTAGAATCTGTGTGCATACAAGACAGTCCTTCACTACTACTAAGTGTGTGAGCATGCCCAGTACACCGTTGTGTAGATGGACACACAGTACATTCTAAACTGTGCCCTTCCGTGTTTAGAATCCGTGTGCATACAAGACAGCCCTTCACTACTACTAAGTGTGTGAGCATGCCCAGTATGCCGTTGTGTAGATGGACACACAGTACATTACAAACGGATGTGTGCTACTAAGTGTGTGAGCATGCCCAGTGACACCTTGTGTCGGTGATGTGCCTCTGTGTATGGGCATGACCATTGAAATCCTGTATAGCGATAGTGGTCATCCAGGCAACAGATGTCCATACCCCACGTCAGTATGGATTCCTACATTGAACACAGTGGTTGACTGTCTTGAAGGGTGTACTGTCTGTGGCGCGTCTCGTATCTATGTAGTGTTGTAATAGTGCTCCGTAGATAGACAGTTGTCCTGCTCACACCACTGCTGTGTGTTTGTCTACGTCTGCCTTGGGACAGTAACATACTTTTAGACTGCTCACTCTCCATACATTCCCTATCAGCGTCTTTGCCTTTGCTGATGATGTCATCCACCTAGAAGTATGCCTCTGGGAGTGTTATGTTCCAGTAATCTCGGTAGTGCATTATGTAAGGGTCTTGAAGGGTGTACTGTCTGTGGCACATCTCGTATCTATGTAGTGTTGTAATAGTGCTCCGTAGATTGGCAGTTGTCCCGCTCACACCACTGCCATGTGTTTGTCTACGTCTACCTTGGGACAGTAATATACTTTTAGACTGCTCACTCTCCATACATTCCCTATCGGCGTCGTTGCCTTTGCTGATGATGTCATCCACCTAGAAGTATGCCTCTGGGAGTGCTATGTTCCAGTAATCTTGGTAGTGCATTCTGTAACTGAGTAATGCTCTAGTGTGATAAGGTAGTTAGGTGTATGTTCGACTCCCAGCCCTGCCAAGGGTGTGTGTGTGTGTGTGTGTGTGTGTGTGTGTGTGTGTGTGTGTGTGTGTGTGTGTTTCCAGCTGCCTGGGGATAGAGTAATGCTTTTAGATGGCTCACTCTCCATACATTCCCTATTGGCGTCTTTGCCTTTGCTGATGATGTCATCTACCTAGAAGTATGTTTGGCTCCCAGCCCTGCCAAGTGTGTGTGTGTGTGTGTTTCCAGCTGCCTGGGAACAGAGTAATGCTTTTAGATGGCTCACTCTCCATACATTCCCTATCGGCGTTTTTGCCTTTGCTGATGATGCCATCCACCTAGAAGTATGCCTCTGGGAGTGCTGTGTTCCAGTAATCTCAGTAGCGCATTCTGTAACTGCATAATGCTGTAGTGTGATAAGATAGTTAGGTGTATGTTCGGCTCCCAGCCCTGCCAAGTGTGTGTGTGTCTGTGTGTTTCCAGCTGCCTGGAGACAGAGTAATGCTTTTAGACTGCTCACTCTCCATACATTCCCTATCGGCATCTTTGCCTTTGCTGATGATGTCATCCACCTAGAAGTATGCCTCGGGGAGTGCGGTGATGCTGAAACTCGGTAGCGCGTTCTGTTACTGCATAATGCTGTAGTGTGGTAGTCTAGACAGGTAGGTGCTTGATTCCAAGGCATGGCAGGTGTATGTGTGTTTGTCAGTTATACCCTATGTGTTGGTATCTGTGGGTGGCTAGCTGCGGGATGTGTTCAGTTTGTTTTGTTGCTGACCTATATAGTGTCCACAGCCCACATTTTCTGCCAAGACACTGGGTTGTCAACACATACATTTGCCAATAGGTCTGGTGGGTAAATGTCTGCAGCCCTACTCTTACCCTTATAGGTTCATAGGTTCATAGGTTCATACTAGGCTATCTGCCCGAGGGCATTTACAAGCCTAGCCCATCGTTTTGTGGCTTACGCCACCCCTTTAGTATGGGGAACTATACCCATTATTTTGCTGTGCCTCTGTCGAGCAGTGACACTGAGGTAATCCCTGGGGTATATCTGCGATCTCCCATCCATTGGTCAAGATTTCTCTTGAACAAGGCCAGCGAGGTTCTCTGCCTCACATGTACCGGGATTTTGTTCCACAACATAGGGAGTCTTTGGGTGATGAATCTATCCCTTCAGCACGTCCTATTAATAGCCGTGTCAAGGTTTAAGTCTCCCGCCCTTGTGGCTCTGATGGATCTAGATTTTTTGAGGTGAAGCATATTCATCAAATCTGGGTTTGACATGGCCTTGTATGTTAGGCAAAGGTCACCTCTGAGCAGCGTGGCGACTGAATAGAGCTGGAGTTCTTTCAGTCGGGCAGCATAGGACAGATTTTGAGACCCTTTATCCTTTTGGTGAGGAACTTTTGTGGCCTCTCCAGCTGCTGCAAGTGTCGGGTCAGATACATTCGAATGGGGCATTGTACTCAATCATTGGTCTGATGAGTGATGAGTAAAGGAGACTATGACCTCCTTGATCTAGATGAGAATCCCTTCATGATAAGGTGGGCAATGTAGAAGGTCTTCCTAACTACTTTAGCTACATGGGTGTCGAATGACAGACTACTATCAACCTGGGTCCCCAGGTCCCTGATAACTTCTTCTGTGCTCAGTGGATTGCCACCTATTTGGTAGCTAGGGGTAACCTTGTTTTTCCCGAAGGGTATGACTATGCATTTTTTGGCATTTAACTTTAGGCCGTGGCTCTGACACCAGTTATCCGTTTCTGTGAGACCCTTCTGAAGGATATCTGTGTCAGATGTGTTTTCTACTATGGCGCCCAGTTTGCAGTCATCTGCAAACTTTGTCAGCCATAACCCTCCTGTGTTTGCTTGTACTTCGGAAAAGTAGATGCCAAACAAGAGTCTGACCCGTGCAATGCAACAGAACACACATGCCTTGATAGTAACAACACTACATGATGCAGGTGGCACATGTAGTTTCCTTTTCATGCCTGTCTAATGCTTTGCTGTCATGTGGTCCGCTGTTGTGATATAAATGCAATATCTACATATGTGTGTACATGTATATGTGTGTATGTATATTTATGTATATATGTATACAAATAATATATATTATATATGTAGATATAGAGAGATAGACATAGATATAAACATATATGTCTGGTTACATCAGCACTATTGAATGTATGTGCCGGATGATCTGTACGTGATAACCTGGGATGTACGTATATCTGCCATGGCGTAGTGGTAATGCACATCGTCTGTTGTGTGCAGGGTCCCGGGTTGTAGTCGTGTAGACACAGGTTATTTTGTTGCTGGGAAGACCATGGGACATCGAATATGATGATAGTAAGGCACCTGTTACCAGCTGTGTATGGATCTGAGCGACACTAAGCAGTGGTTATTAATTTGGAGGTTCGGTATGGGTCATATAACTATTCATTAGTATACTATGCAGATGAGGTTGACAATAGTGTATCCCATTTATCCCCAGGGTGTGATGCAGATACCTGGAGTGTATGTGTGTAGTTAGCCGGGTGCAGGGCTCAAATATAGTTGACAGCATGGGAGGGGGGGGTTCAGGCATACTGTACGTACATTGCAGAACTGTGCCTCGGGAGTGCTCCTGCCTTAGCATGCCTAAGCTAAGGGTGTGTCTATACCTGCCTGGTAACATTGGGAGGGACAACAGCAGTGGTGGGGTAGTCAGAGTGAACATGCTGCACAAACAGGTGATGATCAGCACAATCAGCAGCTGACATAGCCAGCCCGCACCTGAACAGTACAGTAATGTGAGCAAGCAGCATACACACAGGTTTCTTCCGCACGCTACACCACTGATGTATACCTGTGGGGACATTTCACGAAACTGTCCAACCAAATGAGAAGGGCTGCAGCAGACAACATCGACCAACATGTGCAGGAGGCTGAGGGCAGTGAGGATGTGTATGCTGCTGAACAACTCTTACTGGGGTGACATAAGACTTTATAGGCCCAGGGTGACTTACCAGGGGTTACATGAGCTGGGGATGGTGGAGCACTATGGGGTGGACAGAGACCTCCTACAGCGGCTTGTTGACTTGTGCCTGCCACACCTGACACATCAAACAGGCCGAGGGACACCCATCACAGTGGATACCACGTTATGTGTTGGCCTAGGTATACTAGCCACAGGTACCTCACACAGCACAACTGGGGATATCATGGGGATATCACAGGCATCTGCGTCCAGAGTATTACACCAGTTCACAGACACCATGTCAACACATGCTAGTGAGCACGTACATGTCCTCAACACACGTGATTAGTAGACCAGCAATATGCATCTCTTCAACCACATGGATGACTACCCTGGCGTACTGGGTGCTATAGCCTGCACACACATACAGATCAAAGCACCACCCAGTCAGCGGGGTAGGGCCTACAGTCACTGCAGGGTCATACCCTTCAACAGCTAGGCCATATGTGATGGCCAGGGAATTAGATTGAATGTGTGTGCTGTCTGCCCTGGAAGCTATGATGATTCTGATATATGGCTTCTGACACAGCTGTACCACACCTTTGCCAATATGGACATCCCCTACAGTGTCCTAGTAGGGGATGCCGGGTAACCAATGGTGTCGTGGCTGATGACACCCATCAGCAATGCACACACACACACCTGAACACTCACACCATAATGAGGCAGATGCACAGGCAAGACATATAATTGAGCATGTGTTTGGGATGCTCAGTTCGCGGTTCTGGTATTCAGACACATCCGGTGGAGCCCTGCAGTATTCACTAGCTACATGCACACAATTTGTTATGGTATTTTCTGTGCCACACAACGTGATCCTGCAGTAACAGTTGCAGCAGGAACAGCATGGGGCAGGGCCACACGGCCCAACACCACTGCCAAGGCCTGTAACAGGCACAGTGTGACTTGGCGAAGGAACTACCTGAGCAGGGCCCAGTCGGCGAAAGGCTGTGCACAGTATGACCTGCCCTTGGTAAAGAGGCAACACAAGGCATATGCACTGACACAGTAGGTACCCACAGATTTCCCCTCTCTGACCCGCACACATTACAATGGATGCCAAACATGACACTACCTGTGTTCGGCCATGTATAGGAGGTGCACTGTGTGCATCCAGCATATGCAGCCCTCCAGCACTGTCCTCAGGTCCAGAACACCCCCAGGGTACATCTATCGACCTAACAATTGGCAGTTGTATTAGAATGTGTATTTACCCATTGCTATGGTATGTCTGTGAGCATACAAGAGACTTTGGTGGCTGACTGTTGGGGCAGCAGACAGTACACGTCCATAGTGGCACCATGACATCTGTAGCACATACGGGGGTCACAATGGAAGCCAGTAGTACACAGGGTGTCCTAACCCACTGCAGATTATGGGCTGAACATCATGTGTGTCCGTACAGCCCACACACGTTCCATGCAGCTGGACAGGTGTAGACCAATACAGACAAATGATATACAATGGCCTATGGATATGCCCAATGAATGACCCCAACCCCCAAAGACACACACAGACTACAGCAGGCCAGGCAGTTTGATGTAGGTTGTGAAAGCTAGGATGCCCAACACCACTGTGCTGGTATTTAATGCTGGGATCTGATGTACACTGGTATCCCTCCAACCAGTAAGTTAGGTAGTTCCACACACTGACATGGAGTACCTGGCATACCAGTACAGTAGCGGCAGATGTGTACAACTGTCAGCTGTGCCCTCCGTCCAACCTACACATGTGAGAGTCATGTGCGCCACCCACGGTGCTGTGTAGGACTGTGGATGCAGTTGGATGTCCCCCCACGCTATGCAGACATGTAACAACTGTCAATGCCACATGACCATTAGCTACCCTGCAGACACAGCATGACACCTGTCTGTGTAGAACGGAGGGGTCGGCAACACAGTACTGACTATCTGGACATGTGACACATGCGATACAGTTGTCCATACTTGGCATGCTCACACACATGATAGTATGATGGTAATGTCGGTTGACAACATGCGTAACAGTCATATTGGGCATGCTCACACACTGAAACACAGGACGGCCAGGCATGCATACACCAGTGGTCCGGACATATCTGCCAGTACATTGCAATACTGTTGTATGACTGCGCTATATGGTGTGTGTGTGGTCTATTGTCTGTACATATGCCATGGTCTATTGTTAATTCACATGAGCTATGTGCGCAGGGTACTGCTACCAACAAGTGAATAGGGCGGTTCTTTGTTTGCGGACAGACCGATGCCTTTGGATACGGACTGGGTAAGGCACATTCCAGCAGGTGGGAGCAGTTGTGCGTGGGTTTGCACAGTGTTAAGCACTGCTGACCTCTGGTTACAGCACCTTTTACCCATTTAGACTCCACATTTCTTTGACAGTGCATTACTGGCATACTGGTAGACAAAAACGCTTACAGCCACTCGCTCACCGACATTTCTGCTTACATTTGTCACTCATGCTGGGTGTGTGTGATCCCTTGTGATGCATATTACATCGGACTACATGACTACAGTATCGGGTATGTCTAACCATTTGGCGACGGCAGGCATTCGACTGTACGAACTCGGCAGCCTGTCCTGTGACGTAATCATATTATATGCGTGTTCCTCATACGATCTGCTCCCATCTGCCTGATACATGGGAACCGATACTCTGCAATGTTGACATGTGACTATGATTTTGTTAACGCAGCTGTCCGGCGAGTCATGCTACCACATACCTACTGCACATTTTCCACCTTTCAGATTGCACAACAGGAGACTGTAGGAGTAACACCTTTCCCACTTTGCATGGGACAGTCCCTCATTAGGCATATGTCATGTGACGATACTCTAGCCATTGCAACTGTCATGATTAGGGGACATTCTCATATTCTACATGTCTATAGTGGTTGCTTGTTACAGGTCTTGTATACCTGACATGTCGATATGTTATATGTAGTAGCATAAGCAACTTTACTGCTGCTAGACTACGTTTTGATTTGTGCTGATATGTACATTTCTGTACTATGCATGGCTGTAGGTATGTTCTGCCCTGGTACGTCTGACATTTCTACAGAGCAGGTCCCACTTTGGCCATTCAGAATGGTGGAGGCCCTATAGATCCTATATGTAGAGCTATCACATGTGTCAAGGCAACACATACCTACAGCCACAGCCAGTAGTAAACTGACTACTTCCATGGTTTGCATACGTTAAGGTTATTCTTGTAGCATTATAATTGCTAATACTGTTCCTATTACATGTAGCTGTTTCTGATACAACAAAGTAATTTCTGACACCACTACACACAATATATGGCCTCCTTTCCCGAACTCACAGGCCATGTGCCATAACATTCATTTTGTAGGACACAACTGCCCAGATGGGTGAGTCCCTCAAAGGCGTACGGGTGTGGAACCTCATCAATTATGCTATCATCTCCCTAAGGTGGTCAGCAAATTATGCACGTTCTGTCACTAGCAGACCTCACATACCAATTGGAGAGAATGAACACTGTATCAGGAACACTGCATAACACCCTGTGGGACACATTTAGATGATTAGTTCTATTAACCAGACACATTGACAGTCACAGAGCATATGTATTCATTCACATTTGTCGAGGTACATGCTGTTTATTACTCATACATGCTGTCATCTGTCATTACCTGTATTCCGCCACCTGTCCACCTAATATCACTAGTTCTGGAAGTGTTTAGTTGGACTTTCTTACATTCTGATTCATAACTATGGACGTCCATGCTAATCGGGTACACAGCACTGATTTGGTCTCTATGTATTCCTCCGATGGTTTACAGACTATCCGGTAAATGTGCTCTTCAGGTTTGGGACATATAGGCATCTGCTATGCCCACATAGGAATATTAATGACTTCCACTGGGTGGGCCTACTACATCTCTCCATACTAACAAAACACCAGACCAAGAATAAATAAATGCACCAGCAGTTGGACTCCAGGAAGCAGCCAGATAAATGAATGAACAAGCCACGAGTTTTGACCTAGGTTTCGTCTTTAATCCGACTTCATCAGAACACAACTTAGCACAAATAAAAAGCAACCTTATATACACACTTAAAAATGACATCATCACAAGTCAATTGAATAATAACTTGATTGACATAATCAACATAATTAAATCAATATGAAGGCCAGCATACATAGTAAAAGGCACAACCCCAGACCTTAATGTATCAAATGTTAACATCAGAATAAAACATTAAAAATTAAAAATTAATTTTACCAAATATGACTAAAGTACTGCATTTAAAATAAAAATTATTAATCATATCAACACTAACAAATCTAATTGCTAAGTGTAAACATGCTGTATTTTGGTATGTCCAATATAAATATAAACTAATTCACCCCAATATATTTTTTAGTTTTAAAATGGGCATAATAGAAATGCAGTCGTTAATGCCTGGAAATTCCAATACATTGAGTTTCAACTGCCATTTCATCTCACCTATATCTAAGTGCACATCCATTTTCCTTCCAAATTTGTCTACCAAAATCTGCTGGACCACACAAAACTTAAAATGATGCCCACTATTAGTGTCAATGTGCCTGTACAGGGCATTAGTCTTTTTCTTTAGTCTAATATCAGACTGATGTTCAATAATGCGATCTCTTAATGCCCTGCAGGTCTTCCCAATATAAAAGGCTGGACACTGTGTGCACATAGCCGCATACACGACACTTGTGCTATAACAATCAAAATGGGCACCAACCCTAACAGTGACTCCAGCTAACTTAAATGCGGCACCCGTCACATTAATCAGATGACAAACACTACATCTACCGCACTTAAAGTTACCCTTACTCCTATAAGTAACAGTGTGTGTAGTGTCACTCTTTTCCAATAATTGCTTAAAAGAAAATCCTTTCCTAAAACACATTTAGGCGGTCTCCCCAATTTCGCACTAACTGAATGATCCATTTTCAAAACTTTCCAATTGTTGATAATAATATCAACAATATAAGGGGCATCAAAGGAGAAAGTGGTAATAAAGTATAATGGATGGTCACCACCATCCCGTGCACTAATATCATCATTCCTAGGAATGATTTCACCCGTGGGAACAACATTGCCCTCAACATGCCCATTTCTAATATCATGCTTTCCATACAATAAAGCCCAGTAAACACCATTAGCCCTTTTGGCTTTTATTTCATCAGCTATACAATCACACAGTGCCACTGGATAACCCCGCCTAATGAACATCACCTTGATGAAATCAAGCTCTTTGATGAAATCAACATCCAAACTTGTCATTCTTGCCGCCCTGACCATCTGCCCTTTAACTATTGCCTTCTTCTGATGGTCAGGATGACAACTTGAATAACTCAGATATGAATTGGAAAATGTGGCTTTTCTATGAATAGTAGATATCAATCTAGAATCAACCAAACTAAAGGCTAAATGCACATCCAAATAATCAATTTCAACTTTACTCATACTATGGGTAAATTTCAAAAATTCTACAGAATTATTAAGAAATTCAATGAATTCTCTAAACTTATCATTTCCACCTTCCCAAATGATAAACAAATCATCTAGGAAGCGGGTGTAAAAGCTAATGTGGGGCATAAATCTGCTAGTAAAAAGGAATTCCTGCTCCCAGTATGCCATTACATAATTGGCATATACCGGGGCGCACGCTGCCCCCATCGCTACCCCAGTTGCCTGCTTGAAGTAACTACCCTCAAACTGAATAAAGTTGTTCGTCAGCACAACTTCCATTAAGCCCACCGACAAGTTGATTCTGTCCTGATCAAATAAACCAGTTTTTAACAATTGAACCTCCAGCCATTCTAGCCCTGTTGTTGTAGGAATAACTAAAAACAAGTTTACAACATCAACTGTTACCATAATGGTATCATTAGTGAATTTGACACCATTTAGCCTCTCCAAAAATGACCACGAATCTTTGGTGATGTAATTAAATACCTTTAAGCCCTTTTGTAACTCAAAATCAAGAAATTTGTTTATGAAACAGGTTTTACTGCGTTTGCCATCAACAATTGGCCTAAATGCTAAGTTATTCAAACCCTTGTGGATCTTGGGTATTCCAAATATCCCACTAACCACTGGGTAATCATTAATCAGATACCTATACTCATCCTCATTAATATGCCCTTGCCAAAGTAGGTCCTCGATATATAAATTAACCTTACTATAGGCAATATTTAATTCGTTAAGACTAACGTCTTCATAAGTATCCGTTGCCAATAATGCCATGATACTACTGACATAATCAACCCTACATCTCTGCCAACCAGCACCTGCATACTTAAGCCCATTATTGCATACCCAAGGTCCACCTACCTGGCACCCCTCTACAGCACTCATGACAAATACTTACTGTGAGCTCAGCTGGGGTATGAGCACACCCCTACACATTGCCCACTCTCCCCGTCTCGGGACACATGTCATACGTTTTGTCAACCCATGTATTATCACACTTGCACAAACTACTGTTCCATGTACACCTACATCCTGCTCACATCGATGACAACAGGTTGACACATACACTGAATTTTTGGGGTCCCGCAAGGGACACAATTATCCATGTTTAAAGTGTAGACCTTGCAGATCTCTCCCACTGCTACTTTCCTGCCAGTGTTTTGGACAGCAGCAGTGTATTAATCTTTATTGCCTGTCTGTATGTCTGACCGGCCTAGCTGGGCAGTGTGGGGGGTAAAATGTTTATTTATTGGACCTCCCAGTCACATATGCCCGGGCTGTATATACGTTACCCCTAATTGCTGTAAAGTAACCTAGTTATGTACATGTGTATATCTACAATGACATATATATTTGTTTTGTGTATATGTGTATATATCAATACCTGTTGTTTGTGTATATATATATACACACATATATATATATATATATATATATATATATATATATATATATATATATATATATATATATATATATATATATATATATATATATATATATATCTTTGTGTGTATATATATATATATATATATATATATATATATATATATCTTTGTGTGTATATATATATATATATATATATACATATATATGTCTGTATATATATATATCTATATATATATATATATATATATATGTGTGTATATATATATATATATATATATATATATATATATATATATATATATATATATATCTATATATCTGTATAAATATATATGTGTATATATATATATATATATATATATATATATATACATTTTTATCTATATATACATCTGTGTGTCCGTTAACCTATACATTTCCTGGACATAGACACTTACACATGCATATTGGGTTTTATCTCTGCTTCAGCAGCATACTATTGCCTTAGTCATTATGACACCGACACTTCACTCCAGTGAACTTGTGATGATTATACTGCACGTTATACAGCGGACAGATGTCACACGTTTTTCATGTCTGGGGTGCCTCTGATAAGTGTGATGTGATACAGTGTCATTCGACCTATTACTCATATGCACAGCCTGTTATTCCTGCTACTGTGTTTGTTTCTGTGCACATTCATATTATTAATGTTAATAGAATGAGTGTTTGTGTTACTGAGATTGTACATCAACATATTGATGTCTGCATGTAGTTGTGTCTTTCTGCTTTTCCCGGTTTAGGGTTGTCACAGCAGAACTCCGTTCCGCTCATGGGTGGCATATAGGTTTTACGTGCCGGGCTGCCAGCCCTGACGCACAACATCTGACAACGATACGCCCATTCACGCATGTCTTCACGCAGACAACGCTCTATCTGGGAATCGTGCCTACGTACTAGCTGACCTCCACGGGCCACTCCATTGCAACCAGCGCAACATACCCTAGCACTCCTGTGTCCATAATCACATATCCATAGTTTCTCTAGCACACCCGTGCTGAGTTTCCATGCATAACAGCCATTATACACCTGCTATTGCAGCCATGACAAACCTTTACACATTGCCCTCTCCAGAGCATTGGGGCCCTACACACATTTTGTACCACCTCGTGTATTCACAGGCTCACCATCCATTCATATTTGCACATATGTGCCTTTCCTGGTGTTATGGATTACGAACGATTTGCGGGTTATAAGTGTAGGTGGTCGCAACATGTACTACATTCCTTCTGTGTATAATGTTGACGTAGCACTTCAACGGTGTTATGGCCACTGGTATAACCCTGTCTCTGGTGTGAATAGCGGTGCTCTACTCACTCTTGTGCAGCTTTATCTGACGTGCTGCAAGCACTTTATAATACCTTACTTGCTCTAGATTCCCTTCACAACCCTTATGTTTGCTTTCATCTTTCGGCGTTCATTATATATATATATATATATATATATATATATATATATATATATATATATATATATATATATATACACATATATGTGTATATATATAAATATATATATATATATATATATAAAATTGCATATTTCTGTTATGTCTGTGGATATTTATCTATACACACATCTATCTATCTATCTATCTATCTATCTATCTATCTATCTATCTATATATATAAAAGCTACAGCTGTACAAGACAACATACATTTGCTATGCTACAAGCTGTGTACACCCGCACAGGCGCACTTGCATCTACTTATTCTGAGTTACATGTGTTTACTGCCACTTCTTTGGGATTACATGTGCCTTATTCCTTATGAAAGTACCACTTTGATTGATGGAATCCGGTAAATGGCCCCATGCGAGACACGCGGTCACCTTTACATGTATAAATGTTGGCTTTACAGCACAGAGGCATTCATTACACAATAAATTAATATGTGCTATAGTCGTACTTGAACCGGGAATGCCTTTATGTTAAGCAGATGCTCTAACCACTACACTATTGTTGTTCTCCCTCATTTATATGTATACCCATGGTTCATAGCGACTCTGACATACGCCTAATCGCTTCCCTTACACAGCAGGCATCCATTCTCCTGCTGGGAAAACCGCAGTGCTACACTTCTGACATTCCCTCTTGATGGTGACGAGAGGAGGACGGATGACTTGGTGTCATACTTTAATAGTAGTACAGAATTTTAGTCATTCACACATACTTTTGATACTCACAGAGTGGCTTATCTGGATGTAGACCTTACCAAAGATTTGGCTAATAAATGCTATATAGTCAAAATCTTTAGAAAAGCAAGTTATTCAATTTCCTTTCTACATTTCAGTAGTAGCCACCCTGGGTACCAAAGGAAATCTGTAGTAAAAGGGCAACTTGTCAGGGTGGCCCACATGGTCTCACAGAATGCTGACGTCTTAAGTGAATGTGATAGTCTAAAGGAGATGTTCCTAAAGAGGGGTTACCTGAGTTCTTTCATCAATGCCATACAGGAGGAAGTTCAGAACAAAAAAGAGCAAGGTTTTTACAAACCAATTTTGAGTGCTACGTACAATAGGAACCTAGAACCATGTATCATAGTTAGTAGTGACACTAGTCACATGGTTAGTATGATTACCCCCTTTAGTAGTGATGCCCGAGAGATTCTATCTATTTTGAGGAAGAACTGGGAAGTGATCAGGAGACACCCTGAATTAGTCAGTATATTTTAGAACTTCACCCGTATTACATATAAGAGGGGTTTTACTTTGAAAAACATTTTAGAGGTAAAAAAGATGGTACCTAACTCAAGGAGGGGAATGTCAAAATTTTCCATGTGTAATTTTTGCCAACACGTGGACACAGGGAGAGATTTTACCATCAGGAATACTACCTATAAAACTAAATTTAAATTTAATTGCCAGTCCAAATTAGTTATCTACATGGCACAATGCCAAAAGTGTTACGCATTCCACATCGGAAAAAACAATCGTAGATTAAGAGAACACGTATATGAGCACTTTTACCATATGAGAAACCATAATACAGAAAGTGCTCTAGCTAGGCATGTGCTTGCAAACCCCAACCACAGATTTAAGTTTAGAGCTATTGACTCAGTGATACAAGTTGGCCCTAGGGGACCGGATTCATTACTTTTGGAGCACCTTGAATTGTGCTGGTAACTTCGAACTGGAGCTTGTTTCTCACCAGGACTTAATGAAGTGTATTCTTTATTATGTATTCTTAAATTGAAAAGTTTGAAAAGATAAAATCAGTACACTCACACTCATATTAGAGTGTTTGGGGATACATGTAAATAAACAAATAATACACAAAACATATCAAAAATATTTACAAATTCCATTGAGGTATGGGCACACCATATCCATTATATACGTTATACACTTGTCATATATACAGTCGTATTTATATGTACACAATTATACTTTTATATATATATATATATATATATATATATATATATATATATATATACATATATATATTTATATATATATATATATATATATATATATATATATATATATGGGTCTACCTGATAACACCGACATGTCAAAACACTGACAACAAAATAACCAACACGAAAAAGCCAAAAAAAAGGAAAGTTCAAAAACACGAAACTTCACATGCCCGACAAACCAAAATCCCGACAATCAACAAAACAAATACCTTTACCGAAAAACACACACACAACACAAGCACACAAAAACCTTACAAACCTACACTAAACCTTACATACACAACTATCTATGCACTAAACTTAACCCAAACCCTAACCCTAAGGTCCATCACTATCGCACACTTACCTTACCTGCACCCTAACCCTAACTCACTTAATCCGCACCTAACCCTTAACTCTGTCACTATCGTACACTTACCTTACCCGTTCCCTAACCCTAACTCAGTTAATCCGCCACTAACCCTCAAGTCCATCACTATCGCACACGTACCTTACCCGCACCCTAACCCTAACTGACTTAACCCGCCCCGGAACCTAAAGTCCGTCACTATAGCACACTTATCTGATTCACACCCTACCCTAACGTCCGTCACTATCACACACTTACCTTACCCACACCCTGACCCTAACATCCGTCCCTATCAAGCTCTTACCTTAACATGGTGTTCTCAGCGTCAGGATTCTCAACTGTCGGTCTTCTCTGTTGTCGATCTTCCGGTGTCAGTGTTCTCGTCATCGGCATTTAGAACATTTGGTGTTTTCAGGTAGACATATATATGTATATATATATATATATATATATATATATATATATATATATATATATATATATATTTTTCTTATAATATTTTTATTTTTTCTGATCTCTATTTTATTCGACTGCTTACTTCTAGAAAATGTAGTTTGGATGTGTTTGATGATACAATGTGAAGATGTTATTTGTTAACTATTTTATATTACATTTTATATCCATGAATTTTTACACGTATAAATTTAAACATGCATTTATGTCAGTGTCATTTTGTGAATGATTTTGACAGGGTCGAATGTGAAAAAGTAATATTATTGAGTCTTATTCAAGTTCAGCTTTATACTTCTTTATTTTGATGTATTCCATTTGATTAATCGAAAGTTGCAAATCATGTGACTAATGACTCAATTTCCATTGCATATTTAATTCTGAATGTAACGTGCTTGTTTTATCTGAAGAAGTCCTACCAGTGAGTAGGACAAACAGAGCTTAATTAAATTTTGCATGCTGTGGTGTACCTCTGGTTCGACTTGGGATGATACGATCAACAGACTACGATGCTTTGCCAGAGATTGCCTGCACCTGTCGCCCTTGGGATTCTGGATACTGGCTAAGGCTCTTGCCACCCCTATAGTGCCTTTTTTAGGCAAGGTTCAAATGACAAATTCATCACCGTATCATGTACAAGGAAGGAAAATCTGAGGGTAATGCTACTCAATGCTAGAAGTCTAAACCTCAAAATGCATTCACTCAAGGTACTCCTTAAAATGGAGAACATCGACATCGGTGCAGTGACAGAGACCTGGTTCAAAGCTCAGGAGAGCACCCCTGCATTACCAGGCTATAATTCATACCACACCTTTCGGCCACCTAACCTGGACTGAAACATTAAAGGGGGAGGCATGTCCATATTCATTAAGGATATCCACACCTCCAGGCTAGTTGCTCAGCATAATGCATCTAAGATTATCCAAGAGCAACTAACTCTAGGCAAGACTGCAATCCAAATTGTAACTTGCTACAGATCGCCCACCATGCCGCAGGATTCCCACTCCTCATTTCTTGATACACTGGAAAATATTAGGGTACAACCCAACACCCTAAAAATGGGTGATTTCAACTACCCCACCATTAACTGGGAAAACTACTCATGTACCAACTCTTTTGCTTAACATTTTCTGGAATTCATAAATTCCAGTGCCTTGGATCACCTTATCCACACCCCCACCAGTGGCAGCAATATCCTAGACCTGGTTATTACCAACATGGGTGACCGGTGTTCCAAACCAGAGGTCAATTTCTCGTTGGTCAAATCTGACCACAAGCTAATCACCCTAGACATCCACATCCCGCCCCCACCCCCACTACGGAAACCACCGTAAAAATTTCTCCAAAGCCAACTTCACGCTTCTTAAGACAGAAGTTGCAAACACCCATGCAGATGGACAGTAGAGATATGACTGCTGAATCCTACACAAATGCACTTTATAAGCACTTACATGAGTGCATGGATCTTTCTATCCCTAACAGAACCAAGATGCTATCCTCCAAAACAGGAAGCGAATCTGGTGGTCCCCTGCCATAAACAAACTCTACAACAGAAGAAAGAAACTTTTGCAAAAAAGAGTAAAATCTAATGATTGGAGGCACTCCCTGGTCAGCCTCAGTAAGAAGCTGAGATCCGTCATAAAATCCTCCAAAGCTAATTATGAAAAAAAATTGCCACTGATTCTAAAGACAACCACAACGCATTCTATAGCTATTTCAAGAATCTCAATGGCAACACTCAGATCTGCTCTGAGTTACAGCACAATGGCACTAAATATGCAGAACCAACTGATATTGCCAACATTCTGAAAGATAGGTTCAGTGCTAACTTTACCCCCCTCTCATCCCCTAAAGGGCACATCTCTATACCAGACCTCACCCCCTAAAGGGCACATCTCTATACCAGAAGAATGCAAAGTTCCTGTAATCACGCCTGCACAGGTAAAAACCACACTCTCTAAAGCCAAGAACACAGCATCCATGGGACCTGACAACATCTCAGGCTGTTTACTACATGATCTACAGAATGAACTGGCACCCCACCTCAGCACCATGTTCAGTCATAGCCTCAACTCAGGCTTTGTGCCCACTGAATGGTGCACAGTGACAGTTATCCCACTCCACAAAGGGGGAGTCACCAAGGACCCCGGGAACTACTGCCTCATTAGCCTAATGAGCCTGATCTGCAAGGCCATGGAACGTATCATCATGGAACTTATAAACAAAGACATTGGTAATCTCCAACCTCTGGACCCCACACAGTTTGGGTTTGTAAAAGGCAGATCATATCTCCTAAACCTGATAGACTTTTTTGAAGCAGTCACCAAAGCCATAGATGAGGGTAAGGTGGTTCACACACCCTATCTAGAGCTCGCCAAGGCTTTCAACACCATCCCCCACTCTGGAATTATAGATAAACTCACTAAACTAGGTATAAATCCCTATGTCACAAGATGGGTTGCCAACTGGCTGACTGACAGAACACACACTGTGAAAGTAGCAGACTCCAAATCCGAGTTCAGACCAGTGACAAGTGGAGTACCACAGGGTTCAGTCCTGGGTCCTCTCCTGTTTGGTATCTACTTTTCTGAAGTACAGGCTAACACAGAAGGTCTTTGACTAACAAAGTTTGGAGATGACTGCAAATTAGAGGCATAATCAAAACTCCTAACGATGTGGACATCCTACGAAAGGGCCTCACTGAGACAGATGGCTGTAGTCAAAGCCATGGCCTCAAGCTCAATGCCAAAAAGTGTATTGTCATCCCCTTTGGTAAAAACTCTGTACCCATGAGCTACCACATAGGTGGCAGTCTACTTAACACTGAAAGTGTGATAAGAGACCTTGGGACACAGGTGGACAGTAGTCTCTACTTTGATAATCACAGCACCACAGTAGTCAGGAAATCCTTCTACATGGCACACCTCATCACAAAAGATTTCTCATCCAGGAAAAAAAGAGGTAGTTGTTCCCTTCTACTCATCACTCATTAGACCCATTATAGAGTACAATGCCCATTTTGGTATGTACCTCACAAGACATCTGCAACAACTGGAAAGGCCACCGAAATAACTCACAAAGAGGATCACTGGCTTCAAACAGATGCCCTATGCAGACCATCTCAAAAAAACTCCAGCTTTACTCTATCGCATGTCGTCTACTCAGAGGCAATCTCTGCCTAACATACAAAGCTATGTCAAACCCAGAGCTGTTGGACATGCTCTGCTTAAAGAAATCTCAATCCTTACAAGCTACACGCACTAAGGACCTAAACCTTGTCACCACAATAAACAGAACATCCTGGAGGGATAGATTCCTGACCCAGAGACTTCCCATACTCTGGAACAAACTACCTGTCTATATCAAACAAAGCTCCTCATTAGCACTCTTCAAGAAAAATATTGATGATTGGATGGAAAATAGGAAATTTACCCCGGGGATCACCTCTGTGGTTCCGCTCGACAGGGGCACAGGAAAATCATTTTCTTGGGTGGCAAAAGCCAGGGTACCTTTTTGGCTAGGCTTATATAGGCCCTAGGGCAATAGCCTAGTACCTACCTATGAAACTATGAATTGATCAGGATTGGCTGATTGCAACCCCGACCTTTTTGATCCCAGGGCAGTTGCCTCTCTTGCCCTTCCTTAGGTACGCTACTGATGCCCATAGCACCTTATGGCATCCACACCTTTTGTGGGTCTGGCTTCTTTAATTAAGTGAATTGTAATGCCGTGGTGGTACGGCGGTAGTGTTGTTACCTCACAGCAAGAGGTTCTCCCGTTCAATTCTCAGCTGGGCTTAGGAGTGCCTTCTGTGTGGGATCTGCATGTCCTCCCTGCGGTTGGGTAGCGTTCGAAAGACATGCTTGCGTAAATGGGCATGCCTTCGTTGAAGGTTGGGCATCAAGCTGGCACCTTGGCATTTTGTAAAAATCTACTGCCAATCATTAGTGGACCGGAGTTCTGCTGCGGCAACCCCTTACCGGGAAAAGCCAAAAGACAAACAACAACAAACAATATCAGCTAATACTAGGCAGTATTAGAAAGACAAGGAAAATTTTAAAAAGTGACACACGCATTGTTAATTTAGGATATCCTACAGTAGTAAAATTAATCATTGCTTGTCAGCTATTATTCATATTTTCATAACTGCGAGACCTACATACTCTTGCGGGATATGGTGTGAAATGCAAGGCAGAAAAAATAATTGGCACTGTCCACTTATACACTATATTAGAGATACTGCTAGCTGTCTATCAATAATTATGAAACTAAGCAATAGTTCAATATATACTTAATGTTTCAAAAACTAAGTGACTTACAAACTATTGCATGATCTCAGTTGAAGTCTTAGATGCTGTTGAAAAAACTGTCCTAGATATTTCTACTGTAAGCTGTACATCTTGAGAGATATTCAGTGTTATTTTTATTATTAATTATACAATCAGGCACATGCTTTCATATTTATGTAAATATCTCAGTAGACATGCTCAGGAATTTCATGCTGTCATGTGAACGTTTATTTCTGGTCAACATGAGTATTTTAACAATATATTTCCATATGGTACAGTTTCTAAGATATAATCATTTGTTGTGAACATTTAGCAAAAGCATAATTCTGGTTTTGTGTGTATTATATTATAGTATTTATGGAAAGACTATGACTGCACTATTATCACTGTAGGTAAAACTTCCTGGTAACATTGCTATTTGTACAGTTTTCATAGCTTTTATTATACACAAATTATTTACATTTGTTATCTTAAGCTTTTTTAGTTGATTTTCAGAAAGTGCTATGAAATGCAGGGAGGCTTCTAGAGGTGTGACATACCACAATACATAGTGACTTTTTCTCTATTTATTTATTCATGTAGTTATTTATTTATTTTACCTCTAACTGTAGGCCCTTGGATATACTCCTTTTGTTCCTGGGGCCACCTCATCGAGAAGCACTCCAACATTACCCATCACTAGATAGGTTCTATCCTTCTGAATGAAAACAACCATACAATTTGATTGGGGAAAGCACCAAAGAAGCTAAAACTATCATACTGGGGCATGTTAGTGCTTTTCCCTAGGCCCTAGCTCCCAGCATGTTGCCATTCATTTATAGACTGGTTTGGCCATGAAGCATGGCTTGTGAGGATCTACCTGTCCTGGGTCCAAGAGCAGACACACTGCCTCATCCAGCCCACATACTAATCCCAGTAATTGTTAAAAGCTTCAGCCTGCACCAGGAGTGATCCACTTCTATCAGCATGCACCCCCCCCCCCAGGATGGACATACCCATCCCCCCTGACAATTCCAACAACCTGAGTTGCTAATCAGTCCATGGTCACCTATGATGCAGTCATGACTTTATCCTTCTGTATTACCAAAGATGGATGAATGTCCCAAGATATAATGAGGTTCAAACCATCTGCTGAACTCTCTTGGAACTTGAGACATATGCTTAGTACTTCAGTGATGTATCTGAGAATTCCATTGCAGGACAAGGCCCTTGCTATCAAACTTTTCAAGTTTGGAAAGTGTTAACTGCTGCAAAGAAAAATATCTTTAAGTCCTGAAAAGTTATTGATCTTTCTGGAATCCAGAAGTGGTAGATCCTATTTAACGACAGTTTTATATACAGATAGTTAGTAACTCTTTGGAAGGAGGATGTTTGTATATACAATGTTATGGGCCACGGACTCCATTTGGACAGTAGTGATGAATCTGGAGGGGGGGGGGGGTTAACTTAAACATTCTTTAAGTTGTGCTTGCATTCCAGATAGGATAGGATTTTACTTCTGAGTAAACAGTGTATATTAATGGATATACCTTTATTGACTTTATTGAATCTGAGGCTGTTGGTTGTACCTGTTATGTATCATTAACACATGATGCCTCTTTTCTTTCTTCTTCTAAATTTCCCCTCCTTTGGTCTCACCTGTCTTTTTTCTGCAATAAAGAATTAAAAAATGATACTGCCCATCAATCTAGGCCTCCTTTTCTGACTACAGCTCTCTTAGAGGTGCCTCTCTTTAAGTTACAGACCACACAAATTTTACAAAATAATAATTGCTTCTTAATGGCAACTACCATCATCTATCCAGACCATAATTGATCCAGCCTCTCCCATAATGTACCTCTTCTACTTAGCTTGTTTACCTGGTAAACAGTTATATGGATCAAGCTTTATTTCTGAACCTCAGCTAACCACCTCCAGGTATGTTTATATGGTATATATAATGAAGTATCCTGCTACAAGAAATATTTTTTTCTGTACTGGCTATGCCCTCTGCCCTACCCCAGTCTCAAGGATTTGCCCCATATCACTGATCTATAAATATACTACCTCTGATGTTGCACCAGAGAAAATGCAAATACAGCTGGGAATCATGGGTAATGCTTTTAAATAGGCATCAACAGGGGTAGCAGGACACTGAGGTTGGTTTCCTTGGAATCTGGCAGATGGGCATCAGAAAATCAAAGCAGAACTTATTGCATATAGGTAATCCCATTTGTTAACTCAGAGAGCAAATGCTAAAGGCTGGCCATTCAATGAGCCTTCCATCCTTAGGGTAACACCATTCCCTTAAAAAAGTACTCTTACCACATTTCTGGATTATTTATTCATTTTGTTTCAAAAGTTTTGATTCATTACTTTTGGGTTGTACTTCAAGCAATCCCATATTTTCAATACTTTCTTGTTTCAGACTGCAGTTTTCACATTTCAAATCAACCCATATTTCTTCACTAAATCCTTTCAGTTTTAAACGATCATGGCTAAGATAAATGCACACTCTTATTCATGATGTCTTGAAGGAGCATAGGATATGTTTTGGTTAACCATGCTTACTGTATGGCCATTACTTCCTTTTGTGCATTATGCTTCTATAGATGTTACATTAACTGTGACTTTTCAGACTTTGACTATATACAGTAATGATTTTGCAAATGTTAGATTGATGCCATTTTCTTGCTGCTGTTTGGGCAAATCAGACCTAGAATTTCAAGATGCTGCCATTTTGCAGTAATACTAAACTGGAAGTAACGAATTATTCTATATTTTTATGTTTCTCTTCTACTGCTTATTTCTTAATGGGTCTGTATAACTGAATTTGGATTGCTTCAACAAGGTAATACCAACTGGGATATCACTGCACCTTTGCTCTGTTTCATCCTGAAATTGCACAGATAAAATGCTCACATTGTTAATTTAAACAATTATATTCTAGTCAAGCTCAACATAGCTTACCAAAAGGATTTATATACAGTCAGCATATTTCTTCACTGTAATCTGCTACAACAAATTCATTAAAGCACAGCATACTGGATATTTCAACAAATATTCTTTTAAGTCTAATTACTCTAATGTTTTCTCATTTGGCTTTCACTGCACTGAAGGAGCAAATTGCAATGAATCTGTGTTAGGATAGCTGAGTGCCTATCTGTGTAACCAGAATCATATTTACCCCTGTTTTCATTGTTAGTCTGAAAATGATTTTCCTTTTAAGTCATTCCATGGTTAGTGTTTTGAGCTGGAATCCAGATGTATTCAGTTTTTTACGTACCTCCTAATGCCTAAGAAAATAATATACACACACACACACACACACCTACATGCATCCACATATGCATATAACATCTCTTTCACATACTATGCCTAACTTACCACTTCTACTTTCCTGTCATTCCTGGACAGCTCATAATTTCACAACTTAGCCTATCAACCATTTTGAGTACACAGTACATTTCAAAGAGGATGAAATATCTATATCCCTCCACTGACACTAACACATACAATCCATTCATTTTATTCTCAAGACTTCGATCAGTAATGGTTACAATCTTCTACTTCATCCATTGTGTGTTGAATTTCCCTACATCTTATTTAATTTTTCTTAAATCACATGACTCAAAGAATGTTCACTTTTCATATACAGTTATACTTATATAAAAATTGCTGAGAATGCAGAAAAATTAATCTTATGAAAAAGTTGAGCAATTCTATTTAGAATTGTCTGGATTGCTACTGTTGTGCATGCTTAACTGATCATGCCGTTATATGCTAAACGTTTTGTTTGGCCTTGTATGCTCTTATATTTCCCTATTTAATGGACACAAGTCTAAACGTGCAAATGGTGCACACAGTATTGATGATAAAGGGCATTAAGTAATTTAAGTGACTTTTAGGTATCCAGTCTGGATGACGCCTTAGACTCTTATGTGTTAGGGGGTAATAGACAGTTAAATTCTTGCTGAAGCTGCTTAAATGTCATTATAAATCAAATGGATGAGCATACTGTGCATGCTAATCAGTCACTTAGTGTTTTTTGTCAGACAGCAACCTTTCATCAGTAAAGCAGCCATTAATCACACTTGATCAACTGTTGATGTATTTAAGTCAACATAAAATTTAAAGCTAGTCTTCTCTTTACTCTCTGAGGGCATCTGTGTATTTATATTATTTTTAATATGTTAGTCATCATTCTTGGGAGTCAAAACACAACTTTAAAACTGGAAAAAAATGGAAAGCCTGTGAAGCAATATTATCTTTTTCTCCATGTGCTGTTCTAAAAATAAAAAAGAAAATAACATGAAGCAGATGTAAAAGTAACACTGAATGTGATTGTATTCTGTCACAGATTAATTGAAATATCCATACCACATCAAAGGTGCACAAGTCAGTTTCCACCATTTGTGGCCAGGGTATAAATAGTAGTTTGCATGTCAGAGGGTGATCTGTGAGGTGACAGGACTGGGTGGTCAGTGGATTACTCATGGCTAACTCACTCAATGGAAAGAGATCTGGACATCTGCATTATCAGTGAGATCCTGTTGCAGACCAGAGCTTAATACCTGGAGATGTTCACAAATCACAGTAGATGCAATGGATAACCAGTTCCGTAATGTAGGTCACGTAGCTTGGCTCTCAGTGTCAGTGAATATCATAGTTAAGGTATGATGGGGACAGATGGCTAAATAAATTATAAAATTCCTCGGTTAATCACAGGGTAATACTCTAGGTCCATGCTACCTTACTGTCACTAATATAAAAAGTGCAAAAATGAATGAGGCATAGATAGGGTTATAACCTTAAAATGAAAAAAAAATGCTAACAGCAATAGCAGTGAACAGAATCCACTCTGTTATGCTACATAATGGAGGTGAACTAGGTTGTCCACTGAAATTGCTTGAGTAAACACCAATGAGTCTTAGAGCTCGTTGCATGTTACCTCATGAAGGGCATCTGTTCATTTTCATGTTTTTTTTTGTAAAAGAGAAAAGCTTCATACTTATGTCATCCGAGAAAGTGCCAGCTATATAATGTTAGCAATAGCTTAATATCCATTTCCTTTAGTCAGATATTTCATGTTATACCTCGAAATGTGCTCATGACATAACATAAACTAACAACACTTTTAACTCTGAAGCCAAACTCAATAGGGACCCACTATTATAGTTGTTGTCTGACAGGGAATATACTTTATCTTCTCTAATGAATATATATACCCATCTTTCCATTACAGGCATGCTTTAGTATGTAAACAGTCACACATAGACAGTAATCTAGCCTTTGAACATCACGTGTCTTTTTCTTTCTTTAAAATATTTTATTATTTTTTTATAAATGATTACATAATATGTTGAATTTTAAAATATGACTATCACATGTCTACCTTAGCAAGGAAATCATTCTAGGTTGTGCAACTTATAAACAAAGGTATGACATTTAGGACCAAGGAAGTCATTGTTCCACTGTATCTGGCATTTATCAGACATATCATAGAGTACAATCCCCCCCTTGGTATGTACCTGACCAGGCATATCCAACAATAGGAATGTCCACAGAAGTTCCTCACTAAAAGAATACAGGGTGCAAGTGACATGTCCTTTGCAGATAGCCTCAAGGCCCTATCCCTGTATTCTGTCTCCTACAGGCTGTTGATGGGAGATCTAGGCCTGGCATACAAGGCATTGTCAGACCCCACACTGATGTACTTCCTGCATATCTGCAAAAGAAACATCACCAGAATTACCCATTCTAAAGACTTAAACCTTTCCTGTGATATAAATAGTACCTGCTAGGGAGACAGGTATCTATGCCAGAGACTAGCCCATCTCTGGAACAGGCCCCCCTCCATGTGAAGCAGAGTTCCTCCCTAACCCAATTCAAGTGTAACTTAGACAATTGGATGAGGAACAGGAAATGTATCCCTGGTTTGGCACCTATGCATCTAATGGACACAGGCAGCCTGTAAATTGTCCTTAATGGTTACACTTCAAAACATCTAAAACTCATAACATGTAAATTCAAAACATCGAGACCAAAACATCTAAAACCTAAAACATCTAAAACACATGCTTTTTGAAGTGTAACCATGTGTAGTGTACACAAAATATTGTGAAACAGCTGCATATGTCTCTCTTCTGTTACATGCATTCCTGACAGATTTTTGCATCTAGGTTGACAAGCTGCCTCTTAAAGTATACCTGTACATTGGAAACACAACAGGAACTAATACTTCCACACTTCACACACCACTCTCATAACAGGATATGTTACCCACATCATCTAATGATGATAGAATCATCTATAAAGACCAGTATGACAAGGCAAAAACATACTTCAGGGATGGTGCAGTCTTTACTGTGTTCTGCAGATGGGAACAAAGTGCATACAAATGGGTTAAATTACCACAGCATCCACATTATGTGTGTGTCTCTATGTATGTGCAAGTGTGTGTGCATAATCAAAAGGACATCAGTCTGTATCCTATCATCAATCCAGTCCCATGCATTACTAATATCTTGACAGTCATAAATGCCTACCCAGCTATTTCATACAGGCTTCCAACACATAATGATGATGTCATCCACTATAAATTGTCCAGCAACAATGTAAAAGTTGTACTTGTTAGTACTGAATTTTTTTAGCTGGTCTACCTGGTTAGGTAGGTGTTCTAATCTCACTGCAGTCAACTGTGTGCGTATGTGTGTGTGTGTGTGTGTGTGTGTGTGTGTGTGTGTGTGTGTGTGTGTGTGTGTGTGTATGTGTATGTGTGTGTGTGTGTGTGTGTGTGTGTGCGTGTGTGTGTGTGTGTGTGTGTGTGTGTGTGTGTGTGTGTGTGTGTGTGTGTGTTTGTATGCAGTCAGAATAGCACGCGACTGTATCCTACTCTCAGCAATTCAGTCCCATGGAAAACAAATATTTTGACAGTTTTGTACATGCCTACACAGCTGTTTCATACAGGCCTCCCAACATCTTCTCTCAAACATCCAGTGATGATGCCGTCCACTATAAATTGCCCAGCAGTACTGTAAAAGTCAGACTTGTATAGCTTGTGTAACTAGTTATTTAGAGATTCTAATCTCATTGCAATTAAATGGTGTGTGTGTGTGTGAGTGTGTGTGTGTGTGTGTGTGTGTGTGTGTGTGTGTGTGTGTGTGCGTGTGTGTGTGTGTGTGTGTGTGTGTGTGTGTGTGTGTCTCTGTACTCCGAAGACCATGATTCTGTATCCTACTGTCAGCAATGAATTCACATTTGAGAGACCATTTTAGAACAGCATGTGAGTCGCTGCTACTACCATCTTCTTCTGACAAACATACACTGCTGATGCCATCCAGTATAAAGTGGTGTCTGACACTATAAAGACCAGACTTGTGCTGTGACACTTGCGTTAAGTACTGTGGTCTATGAATAGTTAGGTAGGGATTCTATTGTCACTGCAGTCAACTGGTGTCTATGCGTTCATTCAAAAATCTGTATGGTGACAATTTCAGAACAGCACATGAGTCCACAGCTATGTCAGATACTCCTCTGAACATCTTCTTGTAATATGCACTGATGATGTCATACTGCATAAAGTGCATTCTGACATTATTCAAATGAAACTTATGCTATGGTAATGTTAAGTACTGTGCTCTCCAACTTCTGTAACTACATATTTAGGGGGTTAAATCTGACTGCAGGCACATTGAGTGTGTATGTATGCAAATAATTTTTTAAGCCAATTTTACATCAAGATGTGACTGCACATCCATATCAGACACTCATCCCAGCATGTTCTTCTCAGCATACAATGATGTTGTCATATTCTATGAAGTGCAATGTGACAGTGTTAAAATCAGGCATATGTTGTGGTACTACGGTTACAATGTATGGAATTCTGCTCCTATACCTACACTGGTGTAATGTTCAAGTCAGACCCAGTCTACCGCTGTGTGTGTGTGTGTGGTTGGTGATACATTATGGTCATTGTATGATCTTTTGAATTGCTTTTCATTTCAATACCACTTAGAATATCCTTTAGCATAGCCCACACATCTAACATCTCCTTTCTCCCTCTGGCTACATGACATCCTTCCTGCAGAGGAGTGGAGGATGTCCTCATGTCAAAGATGCATACATACACACATCATGAAGCGGAGTACTTCCATGAGCTTCTGTAAGCCATCTCCAGACCACTGGATGTGTGATTGCTAATTGTGTCATGGGGTTGTGCACATGTCACATATGGAGAGTCTCAATATGTAATGCAATCAAACAAATACTGATATACACATACACACATAGCCTTACTATCTTCCATTATATAGATATAGGGAGTTTGTGTTAAATATTACAATAATGTCTAGGATTTTGTGTGATGTTGGCCATTAACTTAGTAATGTTCCATAATTCTATGAACATTTGACATGTCAGTGTTGCTGTTATTGACATGTGCTATGCTGAGATGTGTATGCACATTAGGCCTACCGGAGTGTATTAAAAGCTGTGATTGGAGGTAGTGTATTGATGGGCGCTGCTGCAATTTCATTACATGTTTCTTTCATAATGCCTGTATTAATATGCCTCCTGAGAACCGTTGATGTGGGATGATGATATATATATTGCTGGCTTAGTAAGGCATGTGTTTTTGTACTGCAGCATGTCAGCATTCTATGCAGTTCTCATTCAACCATCACAGTGATGCTTGCAGTATGGCACAGGTGTGCATGTGTATATCTACCATCATTAAATGCTCTGCGACATACATCAGTGCAACATCATACTGATTACATGGGCACATAAGTCGTGTATTGTAATGCTGTGATGTGCACAAGAATAGCACATGTTTTGATTCAACTGCAACCTTGTGGAATTCATTGTATGCACAATTGTGTTGCTATTCCCAAGGATTATTCAGGTGGTCAGCAGCACCATTGTGCGACTATTAGATTTTCTGTCAGTAACTGTTTTGTATGAGCCACAACCAACTCATTTATAATTTGTAATTACATGACATTGGTACAGTTGTATGACTGTATGAACAGTACCACTGTGCCATGTGATGCATAACCAAGGTTGTATTTGTAGGTGTTGTCACAAATCATTTATTTAAATAAGTATGAAATGTTAGGGGGGAATACACAACTAAGTGCAGAATTGTTTGTGGATGCCACCAGACATAATCAACCCGAGAAAACAGACAATCTGCTAGCTGACAGTTTGTCTCATACTTCACTGATCTGTTGCCACTGGCCAACAACCAAAATATACATGAAAATATTACTTAGTTTATTTTCTGAGTAAGGAGCAAATCTGTGGGCTCTCTAAGGCTAAAAGCACAGAATCTATGGGCCTTGACTACGTCCCAGGTTGCCTATAGCGTAACCTAAAACCTGACCTAGCAGATACAGATGGATCCCTACTTAAACATAGCATCCAAATAGCCTATGTTCTTGCAGAAGGGTGCACAGCAACAGTCATCCATCTGAACGGGAGTCCATCACCTGATGCAGGAACTTATGGACCCATACTCTTGACTCTTCTCATCTCTGAAGCAGAAGACTTCATCGTGGACATTATCAAAAAGGACACAGGCAGTCTTCTGACTATGTACCAAACTCTTGTTTGATTTGTAAGGCTACATTATGTCTGTTAAATCTGTTTGATGTCCTCAAAAAGGTCACCAAGGGCATGCATGAGGAAAAGACTATCATCCCACATAACTTGACCTGGACAAGACATCTGGCACAAATCCACACTCAAGTATTACAGATAAACTGTCTCATGTGGCTATAAACACCAACATCCCCATGTAAGTAGGCAAATTGATC
The DNA here is from genome assembly GCF_019279795.1 of Protopterus annectens. Taxonomy (NCBI): domain Eukaryota; kingdom Metazoa; phylum Chordata; order Ceratodontiformes; family Protopteridae; genus Protopterus; species Protopterus annectens. Next base: position 1,609,816,995 of record NC_056739.1, read on the forward strand.
ACATACAGGACACCTAATGTTGAAGTGTGTGAAATTACCTTAAGATAGAGTCCAGTGACCAGGTCCATACCTCAGGTTTCTGTACTTGGCCTTTTCCTGTTCAGTATTTAAGTCTCAGAAGTCAAGACAAACTTGCACATCTTTTGTCTAACCAGCATTGTGAATGACTGCAAGTTGTGGACAGTCATTGAACCCAAGAATGGTATTATATAATGCAGAAAGTTTTAACTCACAGAAGAGATTGCCGCCAAGAGCCATGGGCACTCAGCTGATGAACAAAAATCATGATTAGTTCCTTTATGAAAGCAAGTACACAAGCTAATTATAATAATACAGACAGCACACCCCTACGAGCAGAACAAGTGATTTGTGACCTGGGTACTCAGATAAATAATAAGCAGAACATACACCAGCATGTGCTCACAGGGTGGGAGGTTGGCATAATGGTTAAGGTGTACCTTACAGGCACAAGGTGAAGGGTTTGATTCCCACACATGATAATAGCTAGGCTTAAAATGGCTCACAAGGGCAGTTAGCCTTGTACTAATCTATGAACCTATGTATGTAGCACAACTCCTGAGTATAGGCAGCACATCCACATCAAAGGACATTATAGTCCCATTGTTCTCAGCCCTCATCACACCAGTAATTGAGTACAATGCACCCATTTGCATGTACCTCACCAGACACCTTCCAGGGATGACTTACTCCAGTGTATCACTTTTGACATAGTGAGCTCCCATACATCTTATTAGCCATACCTAAGTATTCTTTGTGATGCATAACCATTAGGAGTTGACATTACAAAACTCCCTTCAAGGTGTCATACAACATGCATGTGTGATATGCATTCCTCTGATGCACACAGTTAATACGTAGCTTAATACCCAGTTTGCTCTTCTGTCACACTAATTAGTGCTTACCATTCACATGTTCTTCTATTCTATTAATCTCTTCTTTTGTCCAGTCACGCTGTCCTCATATGTGGACTTATTAGCTTTGGCACTGGCACATTCTGCTCTTATTTCTCTGAAGTCCAGCATCAACACTATAACTGAAGCTCAGCATTAAAGTCCTGATTCTATCATACAAGGACAGACTCTAAATTCAGTTTTCTAAATGGGTTATCTCAAAAACAAAAGTCTTTATTGCATGGTCATTTACTTAGTTATACTATTTTTCCCATTCCATCTAATTTTATATTTAATCCACATTTAGACTATCAAATAAAAAGTCTTTGAGTGGTATTTTCCTTGTCCCACATCAAAGTACGGATAGAGACTGAAATCAGTCATTTATGATCAGCACTGTACTCTGATTAAGAAATGTAAATAAATATTTTTATCTACTTATGAATGTATTAATTCAAATGTTCCTTCCCCACTATTAGAATACTTAACTACTTATGAATGTATTAATTAATGTGCTTATGCATTTTTTTAATTCATACTGCCTGCATCAGCTGAGGAGAGATTTTTTTTTCTTTTTTTTTAACTTAACTTCTGTAATGTAAATAAACTTCACTATGTTTTACACTCATGCCTCACAGTAAGATGCTGACCGGTTCGACTCTCAGCTAGAGCGTCTTCTGCATGGAGACATGCGTGAATGGGCGTACCTTTGTTGAAGGTTTTGCATTAGGGCTGGCAACTCAGCACGTAATAATCAACTGCCAATCATTAGTGGACCGGAGTTCCACTGTGGTGACCCCTAACCAGGAAAAGCCGAAAGACGCAACAACATGTTTTACACTCATTCATCCATCCATCCATCCATCCATCCATCCATCCATCCATCCACCCAACTATCCATTTGCCCATAACCCCTTTTTCCCATTTTTGCATGGGGGTCAAGAGGTCAAATCAGCAGTGTCAGTCATCTATAGCCAATGTTCACAATGCTGGATGGCTAGCCCTGCTATGCATATATGTCCTAATTTGCCTACCGAAATTATTTACTGATCTTTAGATTAATCATAGTATCCAGGGGCTGTTAACCAGGATGCAGTTAGAAATGACTGAATCACTATGCGTAAACATTTAATTATCATAAATTCAAACATTAGTGGCCTAAGTTGATTTGTGGCTTTCTTGACTTTGTATAGCTTGATGAGTTGACTTGAAAAGAAGACAATGAATTATTTTAGCTACATATAGAAAACCAGAAGCACAAATAAAAACAGTCTTTTTAAAACTTTAATACATATGAAATCAGAAAATTAGACTGCTAACAGAGCACTACAGCCATATTAATACACACCACTAAATTCAGCTTGCATAGTAAAAATTATACTTCAAGAAACCAATAAATGTTCTACAAGGAAACAGCTCCAGTACCTATTATTAATGCCCACCCCTCCAGCCATGTCTAAAGGTCAGTTCTCTGTGCTTTCTCCTATTAGCCTGGTGAACTAGCGCATCCTGAGGCAATGTAGCAACTGCCTCATATACACCGACAACCCTCCCGTCTTACCTCCCAACACCCAGACTTGTGAGAGAAGCACTTATATATCCAAATTGGAAGCCACGCACTCTCCAGCCAAGATTTGAATAACTGATCAAGAGGAGAAGGTCAACACTTGCACCACACCACATGGAACACATAGCCCTCCTGAACACACACCAGCATTGCCTTCACATAAAAACACAAACCACACACCCATTTTTGTGGAGGCTGTCAATAAAAATAAACAGTGTGCCACTCAACCAAAGCCCCTAAGGCAAAACAGCATGCCCAACACACTAGTCATAGGTGACTCAATAGTGAAGCACACTGATGTCCCTACTCATTAGGATGAATAAGGAGAAGGTAACAGTCAGCTGCCTGTCAGGTACCAGGATCCACCACATAATGCACGCACTTAGGTCCCTCAACAACAGGTACAAATATGACTCTGTCATTGTACATGTGGGTGTGAATTACCTGAGATGTACCTCCCTGGACTACATGAAAAGAGACATGCAGGAGCTCTCATATTATGTATCCCAGGTGGGTATGACCCTAGCCCTGAGCAGCATCCTACCATCACCCAGAATGATACCATAGTACAAGCAGAAAATTATTGATTTCAACAATTGGCTAAGTTTCTGGTGTCATTCTAAGGGGATCTTGTATGTGTCTGCCTGTGATGATATGATTGACAGACATCAATGCTTTGCCAGAGATGGCTTGCATCTGTCACCTCTGGGCTTCCAGATACTGGCCAAGGCTCTTGCCACCCCTATAGTGCCTTTTTTAGGTGGTGTTTCAAAGACCAAATTACCACCATAACAACTACAAACAAATGCAGTCTGAGGGTCATGCTGCTCAACACTAGAAGTCTAAATCTCAAAATGCACTCGCTTGAAGCACTCCTTAAAATGGAGCACATTGACATTTGTGCTGTAACAGAGACCTGGTTCAAAGCAGCAGAAAGCACCCCTGCACTACCAGTCTATAACTCATTCCACACCTTTCGGCCCCAGAACTTGGAGCGAAGCTCCAAAGCAGTGGTGTTTCCATATTCATAAAGGATGCGCACACCTCCATACCAGTAGCCCAACATAATGCATCAGATGCAGCTAACATTGGGTAAGACATTGATTCAGGTTGTTGCCTGTTATAGGTCCCCAACCATGTCCCAAGACTCACACTCCATGTTCCTAAGCACCCTGGAGAATATTAGGCTCCAACTTAACACTCTTATACTGGGGGACTTCAACTACCCCTCCATTAAATGGGAAAACTACTCATGTACCAATACACTTGCCCAACATTTCCTGGAATTCATTAATTCCAGTGCCCTAGACCAGCTCGTTCTTACCCCCACTAGAGGTAGCAACATCCTTCACCTGGTCGTTACTAACACAGGCGACCATTGCTCTACACCAATAGTCAACTCCTCCCTGGTTAGATCCGTCCACAAACTAATTACATTGGAAATCCACATCCCACCCCATCCCCCACCCCCTTGCAAAGGTGACCACCATGAAAAACTTCTCCAAAGCTAACTTTGGGCTCCTAAAAACAGAGGTGGCTAACTTCATGCAATTGGGGAATAGTTGCATGACCACCTAATCATACACCAATGCACTGTATGAACACATACACAAATGCATGGATCTCACCATACCCAATAGAAACAAGACACTCTCCTCCAAAAAAAAAGCCAGTTTGGTGGTCCCCTGCCATAAACAAACTCTACAACAGAAGGAGGAAACTGATACAGAATAAGGTGAAGTCCCAAGACTGGAAAAACTCCCTTATCAGCCTCAACAAAAAGTTGAGATCCCTCATCAAATCCTCTAAAGCTAGCTATGAAATCAGAATTGCAGCAGTTAGTAAAGACAACCACAAGGTCTTCTACACTTATGTAAAGAATCTCCACGGCAATACCCAGACTTGCTCTGAGCTACTGCACAATGGTACCACCTATACCAAGCCAACAGATATTACCAATGTACTGGCCGACAGATTCAGTGCCAACTTTACCCCTCTCCCCTCCAAAGGACCAATCATAATACCAGTAGATTTCCAGGCACCCAGTATTACTGCTACACAGGTTAAAACATCACTGTCCAAGGTCAAGAATACAGCTTCTATGGGACCTGACAATATCCCTGGCTGTGTTCTACATGAAATACAGAGTGAACTGTTACCTCACTTGTGTGATCTGTCCAATCACAGCCTCACCTCAGGCTTTGTCCCTACCGAATGGTGCACTGCTACAGTCATCCCTCTCCACAAAGGACCCTACAGACCCTGGGAACTATCGCCCCATTAGCCTGATGAGTCTAATATGCAAAGCTATGGAACACATCATCATGGACCTAATAAACAAGGATATAGGGAATCTCCAAACTCTGGATCCCACACAGTTTGGTTTTGTGAAGGGTAGAGCATGCCTGCTCAACTTGGTCAACTTCTTTGAGTCAGTCACCAGAACTGTGGATAAAGGCAAGGTGGTTCATACAGCCTACATTGATCTGGCCAAGGCCTTTGATACCATTACCCATTCAGGAATCATAGAAAAACTCACTAAGCTTGGCATCAACCCCTATATCACTAGGTGGGTTGCAAACTGGCTCACAGAACCCACAGTGTGAAAGTAGCTGACTCCAAGTCAGACTGCTAACCAGTCACGAGTGGAGTCCCACAGGGTTCAGTCCTGGGTCCTCTCCTATTTGATATCTACTTCTCTGAAGCCCAGGCTAACACAAAGGGACTCTGGCTGACAAAGGTCACAGACAATTGCAAGTTGGGAGTTATTATTAACTCCCCAAGTGATGTTGACATCCTACAGAAAGGCCTCACTGAGACCAACAACTGGTGTCAGAACCATGGCCTTAAGCTCAATGCCAAAAAATGTGTCGTCATCCCCTTTGGGAAAAACCTGGTTCGTATGTATTACTACATCAATGGTAGTCCACTGAACACAGAAGGCATTATAAGAGATCTGGGAATACAGGTTGACAGCAACCTCTCTTTTGACCACCACATTTCCACTGTGGTCTGAAAGTTCTTCTATGTGGCTTATCTCATTATTAAGGGTTTTGCATCCAGGAAGAAAGAGGTCATTGTCTCCCTCTATTCTTCTCTCTTTAGGCCAATCATCGAGTACAATGCCCCATTTGGCATGTACCTCACTAGACACCTGCAACAACTGGAGATGCCGCAAAAGAACCTCTCAAAGAGGATCCTGGGCCTTAAGCAGTTGTCCTTTATGGACAGATTCAAAAAACTCCAACTATTCTCTGTCTCATAATGCCTATTTAGAGGTGAACTCTGCTTGACTTACAAAGCCATGTATGACCCAGCTCTGTTAGAAATGCTACATCTAAAGAAATCCCAATCCCTGCTCACCACATGCTCCAGAGACCTCAACCTCATTACCACAATCAACAGACCATGCTGGAAGGACAGGTTCATAACCCAGAGACTGCCCATGCTATGGAATAGACTTCCCTTACATGTCAAACAGAGCACCTCACTGGCCCTCTTCAAGAGAAATCTTGATGAGTGGATGGGAAATAGAAAATTCACCCTGGGGATCACTCCAGTCACTCTACTTGACAGAGGCACTGGGATCTAAGGCCAGGTGGTATGACTTCAGGGTAATCCTATGGGCTAGACTCGTAAAGGCTCCAGGGCCATTAGCCTGGTACTCACCTATGAATGTATAGGCATATAATAAAATATGTCTGGATAGAACTCGCAAGCCTTTATTTCTTATGCCACCTTTGACCTTTTTACGTCTGAGGTATTCAGAAAGCAGTAAGGTGCTATCTTCATTGTAGATGAATTCTTAAATTTAATCAACTAATGGAAGCATTCAAAATAATTCATCAACCTGCCAAAACCCTCTCACTGACCAAAATCCTGACCCCATATACCAACCCTCAGTTCCCTTCGGTCATCAAATAGTATTCAAGTATTAACCATCAAATCTAACAACACAGGTGGCGATGCTCTTTATGCTAACTCTATTGGAAAGCTATGGAATTCCCTTCCCAATAACCTTAGACTCATGACCTCACTCACTCTATTCAAAAACAATCTTAGAGAATATTTCAAGTCCCACTGGTTATGCCCATGTCCAAACCCAGATTAATTCCCATAGGTATCACAGCTTCCTACTCGCTTCTCTCTCCCCAACTATTATCATTGAATTTACTTCCTCCTTATGTACCTTAGTTTTGTGACCAATTAAACCTATAATTTTTTTTTCTTCTACTAGCATGTATATACTGTTTTTTACTGTTTTGTTATTCTCACAATGTAAGATTTCTATCAATTTGTAGTTCTTAACTTTTCTTATTATTGGGAGCTTTTCTCCCCGGGCCTCTACTGAAAAGGGATATGTATCCAGCTGGACTAGCCCGGTCAACAAATGTAAAATAAATAAAATAAAATAAAATTGTAAGAAATAAAGGCTTGCTTGTTCTATCTACATACCATTTATTGTTCTTTTGATGTTCTTGTGATGTATAGTATTAGTTATTAACCCTCAGTTCATTTCTAAACACAAGACTATGATGTGGAGTTACAGCAGGAAAAAGAAAATAGAGCTGTAACATGGACATGACAATTCAGCAGCTGTGGAAACAGTTAACAAAAGGAGGGACATATGAAAATGGACATTATATGCGTGCATAGGCTGATTGTGTGATTTATTTTTGATAGGTTGCCAAATCAGGCTCACAAAATACATAATTTATTTTAATTAGGATGTTAAGAGTTCTAGAGTGAAAGTCTGACCTTTTCGTATAAAATAATGCTTTGTTCACACTACATACTTGCAACTGCCTTAGAACATGGCTGGTTGTTTTATATATCACATCTTACACATTGCAATGCATTCCAAACTCATGTGATGCCACTAAATATGAGTAGCTGAGAACAATTTGGGCATCTGCTACATTTCACAGGCTCATTCACTACTTATTTTTCTAACCTGTACGTTATATCTCAAGGTCTTACTTACGCTGAGTTATTTCATCTTCTCAGTGAAAGTTCAAGTAAGGTAAATGTGCTCATCAGAATTTCAAATATATGTGTAATTCAGGGGATATATACCAAGTCTGAAATTTTTTTACCTCAGACAATCTATTCTCCAAGGTACAAGTGACCTTTGAGTTCATATGTGTAAGTAATGTAGGTGCAAGGTGTGCTGGGTAAAATGCTTAAATGTTTAACAAATGTTTTGCTAGAATTATATTTATGTTTTTGTAGTGTCAGGACTTACAGTACTGAATCTTATCCTTTCAATACAGAGCAGTCGTTTCACTTTTGGGCAGCTGCATAACGTACATCCATAACATTACTGTCTCTCTAGTCTCTGCTTTCTTACTTTATATGACAGGATAGCATAACATTTCAATTTATCTAGTATCTGTTTTCCTAATGTACAGGACAAAGATTATGAATAAGCTATCAAAACCTATACTTTTTACACTCTTTCTTACCTAAAAGGAAGGACAAAACAGGACAGAATGACAACATTCATTGGAAAAGGGCAGAATATGATAAAACAGAAAAACAGGTCAGACTGTTAGGATAGGAGAGAACAAATAGGATAGAAGAGAATTAGAAAATGACAAAGGAGGGCACAGCAGAAAAGAAGACAAACAGAAAAGGTTACCTCAACACATTGAAGTATTCTGCAAAACAACTACGATTAAAATGAACAGGTAACAAATGTGGAACAAGAACAGAATGTAACCAGATCCCAGAATGTTTGTTCACACTACAATAAGTTGTAACTGCCTTACAACCTGATTGGTCATTTTTATGAGTTACATCTAGCAATGCATTCCAAACTTCTACTACAATGCCACTAAAGTCTTCTAAATTCCTAAATATGGTACAGCCAGTCCCCAAGTTACAGACATCCGACCCATAGATAAGAATGTTTTGCTGCAGTGTTGGAAATAATGTGAAAATAAATAAAAATCTTTAAAGTTGCTCAAATCTTATCTTAAAATGAAGAATTATGTTATACTTTCCTTTTCCCTGTTGATAAAGCTGCTCGCATGTCCTGTTAGAGCAGTTACTTCTGCCCTCACAGAGAACAAGAGATCCAATTGGTTAAGAGATTGCTGTGTTGGTGATCTGATTGGTCAAGACTGGTGGCTTTTACAGTACACAGTACTAAAGGAGTTAGTGCAATGTACAGTAGAATGGGCTAATGGCAATGTGGCTCACTGGGGTATAGATGACAGTAGAAGGTCTGGTAGAGGTCTGAAAGTTCAGGAAAGAGTGGAAACATTAGTGGGTGATGCCTGTAGTACAAAAATGTGAAGTGAAGCTTAAAAAGAGGTAAGTTTAACATATTTTTTCTTGTATGGAATGTTCTACTGTACAATATTGTATTGCAGTACAGTACAGTAGAATGTTCCATGTACGTATTTCGACTTACATACAAATTTGACTTTATGGACAGATTAATAAATGGATGTCATCCTTAACCCAGGGACTGCCTGTAGTTTGTTCATTTTGTAGTTTCCCTTACAACTACTCTCAAGAAGACCAGTTTTATCTGCATTTAGTAATACAGTAGACTCCCTCTTATCTGACCTCTCTTTAACTGGCCTCCTCTTTAACCAGCCATCAAATTTCTGCTGTAGCCCTAGCAAAAAACAACAGAGAAGAACAACACTTTTTCCTCATCTGGGCTAAATAATGACAGGCATTTGAGTTTTAGACTTCATATTCATTAGAAAAATGCATACTAACACAAATCATGTTATTCTAGCTGATTTATAACCTATAAATGCTATTTTGTATGCATTTTCTGATTCACCAGATAATTCATTTATCCAGGCTAATGTCCGGTCACAGTGAGACAGGATAAAAGGGACTCTACTTTATTACCTAACAGTTCTCTGTATACAGCTTTTTGAATGTATTCACTTTTTTTTCTTTAATTTCTTACATGTTTTTAATCCTGCCATTCTGCATTATATTACTATTGCATCTGTCATACTCATGAGTATTGTTTATATACCTTGCTTGGTATCCTTTTGGATTGTTTCTGAAGACTGGCTTTTAAACACTGGTGTACTTCTCTCCTTAATTAAAAAAAGAAAAAAAAAAAGAAATTAAAGCACTAGTAAATGTACTTATATGAAAGATGATATGCAATAGAATTAGAATTATTCATACAAGAAAATAGCAATTCTAGTAACCTTATGCTTCTTTTCAGAAATGACAATGACAGCTTGAAGTCTATTCAAGAAGATGCAATACAGGCATGAGGACCCAAGGAAACCACAATTTATAAGATTAATTATAAGGCTTAAAATTGTTTAAGGATTTCAGCAGAAGATAAAAGCAAAGTAGTTTCTATATTTCATATAATCCCAAAGGTCATCTCAAAAGTTCATGAAGTTTTGAAGAATGCCTGTTGAGTAAAAGAAGACAAGTAAAGAAACAATTACAACTGATATTGGCTTAAATCTTGCATGTGTTTGATAAAAAGCAGAGCCTATACTGAATAAAGCAGTAAACAGTAGCTGACATCTGTTTAGCAACATTGCGTAGCATAAAGGTTAAGAGTGTCTGGTACACAGTTTAGATCCAACCAGGACTCAGGTCAGCTTCTGTAAAAGAATCTTTTCAAAATCCTTCTTTCTTCTGCATGCTTAAAGCTCCACAGGGGATCCTTTACTAGGCAAAAGGCTGCTGCTTTTGCAAATCTCCCAAAGAAATGTAATGGCAGTTAAGTGTTATCTTAAGATGATGCAAAATGTTTGCAGAGGTATTTTTATTTCCCCAGGTAGATTTCAGAAGATTTTCTTCAAGTATATAGAAACTGCTGAAGTTTTTATGGGAAAGGAAAGATAATTGGGAACATGTTTTGGGGAATGTAACAAGCTGGCTGTTTTGAAAATCCCCTATAGAGTGCATTGCTACTGGCTGTCAAAAAAAGCAATTACTAGAAAATGGGAATCAAAATCTAAAACAATTGTAATTTAAGTATTGCATATTGCAAATGAGATTAAGGAACTGTAAAAGGGATCTTTAGAAAAAGAAAGGAGCAAATTATATAGAAATAAATGGAATTTGATGGAACAATACATGCAGAATAATGTTCAGGATAGGAGTGAGGTTTAAGGGAAGGCAGGAACTGACCAACTTGTGTAATTTTGGAATGAATGAAAATTGTTAAAAAGAAAGCATATGTATATAGTGTGACAATAGCAATGAGAAATATTGCAAAAAAAGATGGTTATGTGTAGCCTTCTTCTACCTGAACATTAGAGAGAAACTCTTAAATCATACTGTCTCTCCTTCACTATAGCTGATTACTTGCACTAATATGCATTACAACAATGGTCTCCTTTTTTAAAAGATGGCGAGAGGGTGAAGCCATATTTATTGCTTCACAACTTACATGAACTGTATGTTGAATATAACATTGCTTTTTCTGTATTTTATTGTCAGGCCTTGATTTATTTTCACTCAGTGTTATTTTGTTTATCTTGTCTTTAGCTCGTTCAGTTGAGTTCACCTGCTTGTGGAACCGGAATTTACAGTATCAGAAGCTGTGGTAAAACCATTGTTATGTAATGATGCATAACCCATCTCCTGTTAGAAGACCATTGTGAATGATTCCTACAAAAACTTGATTATTTCCTGTTAGAAGGCCATTGTGAATGACTTCTACTAAAGCTTATGTCTCATATTCACAGCATTATTGACAAAAAGAAGTTCTTCACTGACATTAAAATCATCAGATGAAATCCAGTTGTACATAACTTCTTCAAAACAAAATAAAACTGAAAACTTAATTCATTGCACTGTTATATTCAATGTCCATCATCTACTATTGGACATAAATCAAACCATTGAGATTAGTCTTCAAAGAAAATATTACGCAACAAACACTAAGTTTAGCTTAACCCTTAGTTATATCAGCTGATGATGCCAGTTGCCTAACAATGGAATTTCATCAATACTGTGAGCTTTTAATTCTCTGTCAGTAACCTTGGCAACTAAATCACCTCATCAGCTCTTAATGTGGCAAGCATATCTCTAGTGCATTCCTATCCCCACTGGACATCTTACTGGTTACATTTCATTGGAATTGCTTGATGTCAAACGACAATTAGCCAATCAAGTCTCATTTAACTTTCTGTTCTCCCTCTACTCCTACCTTCTCCATGACACTTTCTTCATTGGGCCCAAGCACTCCTAAATGCCTCTGTGGGCTGGCTGTCTATTACTTATTACATTATTCTATTCCATGGTTCTATAACCCTTTTATGAAAATGTACTTTCAGAGATCCAAGGAGTTGCGAGTCCCTACAAGCTGATGCATTTTCTCTCCCTGAGATGATATTGTGCATCATCTCTTCTAACCTCATGTGAGTAGAGGTCTAGTTGTCTTAGTCTCTTCTCATATAGCCTAGCCTCCATGCTACAGATCTTTCAGATGGCTTTCCTCTGGATTCTTTCCAGCATTCTGATGCCCCTTTCCTTGTATTGCCTCCAGAACTGCATACATTACTCAAGAAGTGGTATGACCTGGGACTTGCAGAGTCTAGAAGCATAACACCTTTATTTCTGGACTCTACCCCTGAGGCTACACCTTTGCATTTTCTGTGGTGCTGATACTGCCTTCTCACTGTGCTCTGGGGGTGCAATCCAAATGTGATCAACCCCTCCAGGTTCTGTTTCTCCTCTTACACCACTGGTTCTACCCACAGCTGTTACTTCACATCAGTGTTGTTGCAACCGAAGTGCAGCACTTTACATGTTTTCATTGAACATCAACTGCCAGCTTTCTGCCACCTTGGACAGCTTTTCTAGTTTCATAGCACTGTGCTTGCGCATGAGAGGCCTTTTAAAATGCAGACTCTGGATTTAATGAATCCGCTAATGATATTGTCCAAGTATCTAATGATTTTGTGATGTGAGACTTTGAACTGTTTTGTCTGATTTCCAATGGAAGTTTATTCCAACATTTGACGAGTGATTGAGTAATCATCTAGTTCTATAAATTATTCTAATCTTGACAAGTTTATATGTGACTGACCCAAAACCTGAAGTTGTCAAATGTTGAAGGAGTTCCACATTGAATACCACCCTTAATTATTCAGCATAGAGGGCATTAAAGACTAAACACAATTTGCCTCTCAACTATGCTCAAGCCTACCTGAATAAGATATATTCTTTTTGTAAACTTCCTTTTGACACATGCTAATGCAACAAGGTCACATTTGTTGTCTGTACATAATAAAGAATTATACTAAAACACTGAACTAAATATAAAATATGCAAAATTTACAATGGTAAAGTGTGAATGTGCAGTAATATTTTTTATAATAAGTCCTAAATTATGTAGTACCTTATAACTATATGAGCATTTCCCTTAAACCTAAAATTATTTTTATTTTATTTTTATTTCACATTTGTTAACCGGGATAGTCCGAATGGACACAGGTTCATTTTCAGCAGAGGCCCAGGGAGAAAAGCTCCACATGTGGATAATTACATAAGAGTTAAACAGTAGAAGTTTTATACAGTCACATATGGATACCAGTACAGAATTATAGGATTATATGCATACTTGGAATACATACATACTTAAACTTAACATTGTAGTTTTCTTGTTCGAACTTAGACATTTTTAGTGGTACAAGGCTGAAAAAGGTAGCATGTCATTCAGTAGTACAATACATATGAGAATGAGACTAAGTTTGAAACATTGACTATTTTACAGATAGCCAGGTAGTGAAGACAGTGGTAAGCTGGTTAGTCAGGGTTGGTACAGGGGCATAGCCAGTGACTTTTTAGGAATTTTTTGAGAGATGTTTTAAATTGGTTAATAGTCTGGTTTGCTGTAAGTTCGGCAGGTAGCCAATTCCAGATTGTTCCAACAGAGTTGCAAAACAATGAGTCACCTGCTGAGTTTTTAGATTTAACAGTTTGTGCCAGTATTTTGTCAGAAGACCGGAGAGTTTTTAGGTTACTGTAAGGGGTAATTATATTTTTGATTATGGGTGTGCTTTCGGGCTGATGGAGGACTTTGCGGGCTATTATTAATTGATTATACTGGATTTGAGAGGGAAACTCTAGCCAGCCTAGAGATCATAGTTTAATACAGTAGTGGGTTCTATATGCTGAGCCTGTGGCAAATCTGGGTATGGTGTTGTAGCAGCTATTGAGTTTATTGAGGTCAGATTTGCTCAGGTTTGTATAGATTGAGGAGGCATAAAGAAGGGTTGAAAGTAATGATTATTTGAAATCTTTCTTCCAAGGACCTTATAATGGGAGGCTTTCATTAGGTTGGAAATGTCCATGAATGCAAAACATGGCTTTTGATTGATCAAAGAGTATTACACCACTTTTTTTAAACACCTTTATTAAATTGTCAGTTAAGACATAGACACACATGCAATGATAGAAAAATAAACAAGCCATTGTAACAGTTTTGTGTGCATTATATATTACATAAATATCTTCTTTCATTATAATTGTCATTCACCCCAACATTTTTAAACTGCTCAGTTCCTGTCTTCTCTTAAACCTCACCCTCCTACAGAACTTTATTTGACATGTATTATTCCCTTAAATTCCATGTATTTCTATGGAATGTACTCTTTTCCTTTCCTAAAGATTCCACTTTCAGTTCTTATATCTCTTTAACAACATTCAGTACTTCAGATACAGCCAGTTTAGACTTTGATTTCAATTTTATAGTAATATTTTTGTTAGACAATATCATTAAAATTAGTAAGGCCTTATTATATCTAGACAACTCAGATCCTGTGTTCCAGCCCAAATGATTCTTTTCCTTGGATACAGCCATTTGCTCAACATTTCTAACAGTTTTCTGTAGAGAATTTTTAAAATCTGTCAGCTCATTATACTTCCCAAAACACATTCCCAGTAACCCCTGTCTTTCCCATCATACCTCCAGCATTTGCTATCTACCTGAAGAAGTCTGTGTTGGGTATAAAAATACCCATGCAAAGACTTCCAAACAAAATTCATAAACCTTCAGGAATTTGTTGCTTACTTGTGACATATAGATGTCTTCCCATTGTTCTTTTGTAAATTCTCTTTACAGCCTCCCATCCAAATCTTTTTCTAATCTCCTCTGATTCTTATTGTTATCATGCAACATTATATATATATATATATATATATATATATATATATATATATGGTTCTACCTGACTTCGTCGACAGCGCAGAAGACCGACAGCGGAATTCGGAGCTCCAGAAGATCGAAAACGAAGAAGACCGACGCGAATCGCGGGTTGCAGAACATCGACAATGCAGAAGACCGACACGACGGATGACAACACCAACGCCGAGGATGCCGACATGGGGAAAGGCTGTGTGAGTATGCGGTAGTGACGGACGTTGGGTGCGAGGCAGGTAAGTGTGGAGATTGACGGTCTGTGGGGATAGGGGTGGGTTAAGTGAGTTAGGGTTAGGGAGCGATAGGGGTGGGTTAAGTGAGTTAGGGTTAGGGAGCGATAGGGGTGGGTTAAGTGAGTTAGGGTTAGGGAGCGATAGGGGTGGGTTAAGTGAGTTAGGGTTAGGGAGCGGTAGGGCGGGTTAAGTGAGTTAGGGTTAGGGAGCGGGTAGGTAAGTGTGCGATAGTGACGGACCTTAGGGTTAGGGTAAGGTTTAGTGTGGGCTTGTAAGGATTTTGGTGTGCTTGTGTTGTGTGTGTGGTTTGTGGAATGGGGATGTGTTTTGTTTTTAATAATTGTTATTGTGGTGTGTGCAGTGTATGGGGTTTCGTGTTTGTGTACCGTCGGTTATTTCGTTGTCGGTTATGTGTGGTTTCGTGTTTATGGACTGTCGAATATGTGGTGTCGGTGATGTGGTTGTCGGTGTTGTGTGGTTTCGGCTATGTCAGGTAGAACCATATATATATATATATATATTAGTAATTGTTCCTTTTTATCAGTAGCTACTGTTCTTGGCTCAAATAAAAACTTTACCAGAGCTTCTCGTTCAATTAGCACTCCCCCATCCATTTCTCTTTGTCTATAACCTTAAACAAGATAAAATAATGCTGACACAAACTTCAGTGGTAACAAACAAAAAATAGCCTGCACCACAAGCCAGTGATGTGCCATCAGTTAATCATTGGCTTGACACTAATATTTGTTTGGCTGATACACACACAGCCTCTTCATTTGAATGCTCTAGTATTAGTGTAGCTGAACCAATCAAAAATTTAGAGAAAAAGCTTCACAAATTTAAAGACCTTCAACTGGATAATTATTTTCTTGAGGAAAGTTTGCAGCATAGACATGTACCTAAGGGTCTGCGCATATGGAAATAGCCTAATGATGTTACTCCAAACTCATTTTTCCTTCTGAGCTCACAGAGTTAATTGATTGGTATGAACTGGAATTGACTTATTATCAGGGGTAATGAACAGGCCATGGTCAAACTGAGGAAGGCAGTCTATAAATGAAGACTTACTTTTTCCTAGCATCAAAACCATCTATAGCAAATTATTTAGTGACACTGAAGCTAAATTACCAGCTATGAAAGCTAGGAAGGAGAAGAAATTGGTAACAGACAACAATGAATACTGCAGCAAAAGCCTCTTAGAGGCTCCACTAGGAATATGATACCAGAAATTGATAACCAGGAGCCTGATGCACAAAACAAAGAAGGCACCAGTGTTAAGAATGGTAACAACTCCTCTTTAGGTGTGAGTTACCCATGAAGATCCAAACAATTAGCAAACAAATATCATTGGAACCAGGATTTGAATGGGCAGGCACCACACCCAGCACAATGGTTTTACCGGTAAGAGGACGAGCTATTACAATCAGAATAGGTCATCCTTGACATACAGCAACAAACAGCTGAGGAGGAGATGGTGAGTAATGCTTGACATCAAACAGATATTGTGTCTATTACTTCCCATCTGAACTTTAATATTTTTAATTGCACAGAAATAGATATCAGGCCCATTCAGCACAGGTTATTTACCAAGGGGTTTACATTTATCCTTACTTAAAGGGACAGTGTTGCTAAGACCTTGGTAGATTTGAAATTGTTTATGAGAAAACTCAATTTGCAAGTTTTGTTTGTTGACAAAGTAAATGTTGGGCAGGACATGGTGGGCCCCAAAAGGTGGGGTGTTTGTAACCCCCCTTCACCATATAATTAATGCTTTTGAGAGGGTGTGTGAGTTGGAGATATGTAAGAGAGTTTCTTCTCCGATATTCGGCAGATTTTACAATCTTAGGGATGAATAGTGGGCAATTATTGGAGAATTTCTTAACAGCAAACAATTATGATTTATTAAACTTGACAAGTGAGGAGGTTAGTTATCATGGACTATATGATGTGCACTGGCTAAATGTTTTTTTATTTTAACTGACACTGATGTTTATGTACCTGTCTCTAGGAACAAGGTTTTCATTGCTTACAAGAAGACTGTTGTTGAATGATTTATTGCTCAACAAAATAATTTCAATGGATATTTTTAAGTTTTTTAAGGTAGAATTCTCTACCATTCCAAAGATTTGGGATATCTTGAAGGTACACTTAGATGTTAACAACTCTCCCATGAGATCTATCTATCTTCTAATGGATCAAAGACTGAACCACCAGCAACATTTATTGATGTGATGCTTAAAGATGTTTGTTCTCCACATTTTGAAAGATCTGTGGTCCTTTCTGGACTACTTGAGGAGACATATTGCCATATGTGAAGATTTTTGGTTTGTAACTATGGACATTGAAGTATAAGAAACTTCTCTGTGTGGAAGATTTTCAGTCCATATATTTCTAGTTATTTACTGTATATTAATCAGATCAGACAATAGTAGTATAAGTAGCGAACGTAAACTCGTCTTAAGTCAAAACAAAACAAAACAAAAAGTAATAATAGAAAATATATAATTGTACAGCATTACTAAGTATTCGAAAGTAATCCAAGCAAGGCAGGCAGTCTGTTTCCAGTCAAAAATCCTTTATTAAGTACACAGACAAGCAATCCAAGTAAAACAAAAATAGAGTATATATTTAGAAAGCTTGTGAGGAAATTATTACTCTATTTAATTTTTTTAGTATAGTTATTAATATCACCCCCACATTTATTATTATCAACTACTCTTAAAATTTAAAGTTTAAAACTATGTCCAGAACCATTACCTCTAATGTGTTTATACAGTGCATTTGTAACTATTTCTCTTTTAATTTCAGATATGTGGTTACAGATACTGACTTTTAACCTCTAGTTCATTTTGCCCACATAATATGTTTGACATGCAACACTTCTAGCCAGATAGACAACATTTCTAGTTTTGCAATTACCATATGCATTAAGTCTGAAGATCTCATTAGAAAATAGATGAGTAAAATATTTATCACAACAAATAAAACTACAAAAAGCACATCTGCCACATTCAGAGGCACCATTCTTAATTGGTTGCTGTTGATATATGTGTCTGCTGTTTATAACATAACACCTGCTTCAAACTTTGATTATTCTTTTAACCAAAGCATGGTCTCTCACCGGCTGCCAGCTGTAATTCTGTTATATTATGTAGGATGTTCCAGTATTTCTCAATGGTTTTCTTTATGCTGGCAGTATTCCCATTATATGTTAACATGCATCTAACTTTACCCTGTGAACTTTTATTCATTAGTACCTCTTGGCTAGTTTCTGAGAACAGTGGCTTAGCTGTGGTAGATCTACAACTCTTAACATCCTCACAAATCTCCAGTACTTTCTGCTTATTATAACCTCTATTAACAAACTCTACAGAAGTGTTATGTAATTGCAAATGCATATTCTCATCAATCGTATTCAGCCTTGCAACTCCATTAAATAAAGATGTCTAGAAGGGTGACAATCACACTTTAAGGCTATAAGTATTTTATTTTGCATAAAATTGCTATCTGGCTTATCAGAAAAGAATGTCATTCATAAATCAACAGCTTTAACAAAAGGTAGCTCGTGTAACTTGTACAGTAAATATTTATGGCCCTCAGTGTCTTTTCTGGCACTGGTGCAGTCCTCCCAGGATTATTATTAATTTAGATTTTCTACATTTACTAGTTTATGAGCATGCATGTGCGCATATATTTATTTATATTTAGATGCTGCTTCCCAGATGTATATAGAAACAATGGCCTATACTGCAGCACAAGAAGAGTCATGTAGCTTTCATAGTCATTAAACGTATTACAGTGGAGCCAACTACAAATGTTCAGGATATTGGGAACATATTTATTGCTCGTTGCCCTTAGCCCTTGGGGCTATGATTTCCATATGATCATTCTCTTTTTCTTTTTTTTCTAACCAGCTGAACTTGGTCATTACAAAAAACAATGCATGCTGTCTGAAAATATGGAGTAAAACATTACAATGGCAAACTGTTTTGTCAAATGACAGCTATAAATTTTTCTAATCAGTGACTGCATTTCCACTGTTTAATCCAACCTTGGCATAGTTTAAGTAGTAAAGTTTCTGTTCCATGCCAGCAACTGACTCAGCAGTCTTCTGCACACCATGCTGGCTTTCCTTGAACTCTCAGTTTATTTCCTCCCGAATCCCCTCCCCCCATCTATCTTGTGCTATGGCTCATGACAACAAGCTCTGTGAGCTCTTACTCCCATATGAGTGGGCAGCACATGTGCGAAGGAAATATGATACTTAAAATGAATGAGTGGTACATGGGTAACAGCAACTACATTCCATTTAGAGTTTTTTACCAAAGCAGCTACATTAGCCAATGTTTCTGGACAAAAAAAAGCATATATTCTTCCTTTAGGAGCTTGTTATTAAAATGTTGATAAGCATCATTATAAAAATACTGACCTTGCCTCTGTTGTGTTATTGAAGCACTTAGATTAATTCTGAGTTTTATCATCCTATGCAGAGAGTAGAGAGAAACAAATAGGATAAAATAATATTTCATTATAGAGAAACAGTATGCAATGACAGAAGAAACCTTCAATGAAGAATCAAAGCAGGGTGATATTTTATTTATTTACATATTGTATTTTTAATAGGTAAATGAGATGGTCTAAAAGATATTGTTCAGTCATGACTCAGGCCAAAACCAGCAAAGACAATGCAATAATTACATTAAGTATGTTATGAACCGCAATTAAAAACGTATTTACAGAAAGACAAAGCAGATAAGACATTAAGAGCAAGCTAAACTTTGATGAGGAGAAATAGCAAGAATATACACTGCAAATAATAAGAAAAATAAATAGCAGAAATGGCTAAAGGATTATGTACAGTCTGACTAATGCAAATAGAGCAATCAGGATAGTCAAGTCAGACTTGGGCATATCACTAGGACTCACATGCAATATAGCTGGCTTGACAGGTCAAAACTTGAGTGGAAGGGCTTTGTTAATATGGCCTCTAAATACATCATATCTCATAAACTATTTATAGGTAATAAAAATAAGTGCATGAAATGTCTCAGTTTCTGGAATCTTATCCTGGAACACTTTTTGAAATAAACTATAACAAGAACACATCTATCATCTTATCCCTATGCTGATTCTTGAAGTCTCCTCCTCATGAGATTTTAACAGATAGTGGTCTCTGATGATTTCATTTTTGACTGTCATTGTAATGAAGTGATCACTTACTAACTTCAATAATCGTAGCACTATATGTAAATAGTGATATATAGCATGTGTAAATGAATCTTGCCACATACCACTTATTCTTAAATGTATGCCTGTATTATCCCAAACATCTAATTTAATTGTAGAAATGAACAATTTTCTTTAGGTAATAGAACTTTGCCATCCAAAGGCTAGTAGCTAAAAGGCTTTATCTTGTTAATTGACAGTTCAAGGTTAATCTGTTCATGAAGATATGTCATGTTGTATGTTTTTGCATATTAAATGTTGAAAAATACAATAAAATAAAAGTTTGAAAAAATGGCTAAAGGAAGCCAACATAATTACCACTGATATATTTCAAAATAATTTTTATTAAGATCTGTGCTACGAGGACTTAAAAAATAAAATGTATGAGAAGAAACTGAAGAATGAAAAACAGACAATAAATGGCTTAGCCTAGGATAATGCGAAAGTACTTTAAAACTGTTAAAGAGATAATATGAAGCAGCAGACAGAGATACTTTACTGGGGTTAATGGTTTATCCCATGGCCTTAAAACATGTACACTTTTTCATTTGTTTCTTAAAATTAATTTTCAGTGTCACAAAAAGTTTGGAAATATTCTTCCAAAATGCAGGTGTAGCACTTGAAAATAAAACTTTTCAGTTGCAGACAGGTACTGTCATGCACCCCCCTGCATTGCAAAAGTGCTGTATGGCACTTTGACCATACCTCTAAACCTCATAGAGCAAAAAAATCTGGACAAAGCCTACACTGATGGACATATCTGTCAACCTCTTAGAGCAAAAAATCTAGACAAAGACTAAAATGATAGGGGGCTTACCTTTCAAGCTCTTAGAGCAAAAAATCTGGACAAAGCCTATGCCTCTCAACCTCTTAGAGCAAAAAATCTGGACAAAGCGTAAAATGATTGGGAGCATACCTCTCAGCCTCTTAGAGGAAAGAATTTTGACAGAGCATTAAAATGTTGGGGGGCATACCTCTCAACCTCTTAGAACAAAAATCTGGACAAAGCCTAAAATGATGGGGGCATATCTCTCAACCTGTTAGAGCAAAAAATCTGGACAAAGCCTAAAATTATAGGGGGGCAAATAGGGACAGAGTTTAAATATTGCCCTTACAAACATAAAAAGTTGATAGAGGAACAGGGTTTGTATTAACATAACATGTTAGGAAGGATTAGAAATCTGAAACTCAAATGTATGCCATTATGTAGTGACTTCAATCCTGATAATGTCCATGCAGACTTACAGAGCTGATAGAATGACAGGTAGTGCATTACCAAATATGAATTACAATTAGTATTAATACATGTAAATAAAGTGCTTGTATTATTATTTTTTTCCGTTCTATGTTAAGTTTAAGAGTAGCTGAGCGGGTTTGCATGTCACAGCCCTCTGCTCAGCATTGCTTAAATATATCATAGGAGTTAAATACAAATGCATAGCTAAAACCCTCAGTAGAGTGGTCATGTAGTGGTTAGAGTCCCGACTTTGCATGCAGCAGTTCACGGTTCGAGTACCAAGAGAGCCTCTTTATTTTTACATAAGAAGAAGTGTTAAAATTATTTTTTATTGTAAATTATGTAGTAATTCATATCTGTTAACCAGGGAAGTGTAGCTGGTTCAAAATGGAAGTGTCAGTGCATATAACATGTGAAATCGCCCATGTAGACACAAGTGTCCCATACAGTATAGTCACACCCCAAGGTAATTTAATGAAAGCACATAGGGGGATGTCATGTAAAGTAAATCATATACACTGAATAATATGTCAATAATAATTAATTAATTTACATTTCTGATGTTTTCTCTTAAATAAAAACTGAGCAATGCTTAGTGGTACTCAGCTCTGCTCGGCTGGTTTGAGCATTGCTTAGATGTTAATTCTAAGCAGCAGTCAGCCCAGCTAAGGGGAGTTGTTGACTGCTAACCACTGCTCAGCATTTTCTCCTTTAAGCACTGCTCAACTCATCTTAGCAAATTTACGCACTGCTAAGCTGTGCTCAACATTTTCAAAATGGTCCAATGATGGCAAAGGGCAGAATATGGTCTTATTTAAACTGCACAGGGAGGAATACAGCCAGAACCTGTTGTAGTTTTATCTGTACAGGAACCGTGTCTGGTGTTGGAGAGGGAGAACACTTTCGGGTGCAGTGCTGGGGTATTCTGGAGTCCAGGGTCATGGCTGGACTCCTCATTGAACATCATGATGACAGACTGCTGCAGGGCAAGTACCAGGGTTCACAGTACAAAGTGGAGGCCTGGGACCATCTGGCATGTGATCTCACCAGTGCTACTGGAATCCCCCAAACTAGTGAGCAGGTATGGCATCATTATGCCAACCTAAAGAGTAGGAAGGGGGCACTCTTGGCCCATTGGATCCAAGATGTTCTGGCACTGAATGCTCCAGTAGTTTGTAAGTATCCCATCCATAGCTGTACCAAATTCTAGGCTGAGTTATGTGATAGGTATGCATAATGTTTGTTTTTTCCCCCTACAGCTGCAGCGAAGAGAGCTAGTAATTTGGAGGCCCATGTTGGCAGACTGTCAAGGCTGCACTGACAGGCTGGTGAGTACAGATCTATCTTGCAGTATATAGTACAATAAATAAGAATATTGTTTACTGTCAGTAGTGTGTTATGTGTCTACTGAATAAATAAACTTTGATAGAATAATATTGACCTACAGGATATGCAATAGTAAAGCACTGTGTCATATTACTAAAATAAAGACTTATATCACCAACTGTTGTGTTTCCTCTGGTATGTTGTTGTAGAAATAGAATGTGTACAGTTTTTCACAGCAAATATGGCTTTGACAGCATGAATTAAATGAGGGTGTTCTGAGAACCAGCTATTATGCAAAACAGTAGATTGTGGAGCTGTAAAACAAGATATGAATGAAATATGAAATATGTTTTGCACTAAGATCTGAACCCTGAATACTAATGTGTAATGTATTATAGTGTGTCCCCTGCAGCATTGCCTTGTGTTAACCTTTCCTTTCCAGATTATATTATTTCAAAGGATTAATATACAGTACACTATCTGTCATGCATGAATTTCAGGATTACAAGATCAGACTATCTAACCCACACAGTATTAGGCAGAAATCAGTCAAGTACAAGACAGCAATTCCCCAGTAGCTCAGTGTGATGAGAAATAGCCTTATTGTTCATTTTAGCACACCCACACATGGTGTGACTCCAGGGAGTGGTGCTGAGATGTGTGCATATATGCACTCAAGAAATCTTGAATATTCGTAGAAACAGTCAGATAGTTTTCTCCACAGATCTTACAGGTAAAGAAATGTTTGTAGTAGCTGTATGAAGGGTATACTAATACACCATGTACAACTGTCCCACTGTCCACTCCATGCCTGCAAATGACAGCAGGATAGGTACATACACCATGCACTCTTCTCAATACGTCTCTCAAGTGTCATGCTGTCATGGCTAGTGGTCACTGCTGCCAATATCCTTGGACACAGATAGGAATCCAGGTGAAATATTCCAGAAGCAGACTCACACAACAGCAGTACATGGTACCCCTTCTTAGTCAGATATGAAACCCTGACATGTACACGCCCCCCTCTAGTAATGTATCCATAGTTGTTACAGTCTGCCCATACCATTCCAGGTTGACAGTTTAACAGATATGCATGTGATATAGAATCTATGGGCCATAGGTAGATTTAAAGTGAGGGCAGACCTGTAGAGAATTGAGCAGAACTGTTGTGAAAAATAGAAGCCTATACAGTTGTTAAAGGACTTTTTTCTCTCCTCCCACCCCTCATCTGCATCAATAATTATTATTCATACACTACGGTATTTTTTTCTCAAAATCTAATGTTGGGACTTCTGTTCTATTATTGTTCATATATTTAATTGGTTGCACATTAACATACCTTGTTCAAATACCATTGTTGGTGGCCTGTTGCCGTCAATGTAACTTGCATGCTGTTAACAATGCATAGTGTTGTTCCATTTATGCATTTGTTCTGTTTGCTATGCAACTGTTTCAAATCTGTTGTTCTGAGATAATTGGAACACTGACACATGCTGTTATAACTAATTTTGAAATGTTTTGTTCATGAATAACAAATATATCTTGGAAAACCTCAACACCATAGCACGTTTGGGAAGGCAGATCCCAGCGGATCTGCCTTTCCCACCTCATCTGGCCTTGGCATCAGGCCCCAGCACATCTGGGACCCAACCTGGAACTTCCTCCTCTGCTGACCCTGCACCACCTTCAGGTGGAACTGCCTCAGGGAATGGGGCCTGTCCCCCCTTGGCACGGGTGTAGAGAGGAACCTGTCACCCGCCACAAGTTCTGGGGTATGATGCACAGTATCATCTGCTCTGAGTTGGATGGACAGCTGTGCCAGATGGAGGGCTACCTGGTGCACCCCCTGTTGTCTAGTCTCAAGCACAGCCCCGTGAAGGTGCGGTGGTGACTGCCCATGGGTGGGGACCTCAGTCCCACTGTATCCATTTGGGGGCTCATGGGCCTCTGACTCCCAACCACCTTCCCCATCCAAGGTGTTTACCCCCCTCATTTGTCATATACCACCCGTCTGCTGTCTTGTGTGTCTAATCTGTCTATGAATGCAACCTATCATACCCAACCTACCTCCCCAAACATACTTACATCCCTTCCCCAACATCCCACTCTCACATTAATAAAGAAATCTGTCTACAAATGCAACCTATCCTACCCAACCTACCTCACCAAACATACCTAGAGCCCTTCCCCAACATCCCACTCTCACCTTAATAACAAAAAGGGCATCTGTCCCACAAAAAAATCATTGCCCCATACATAGCTCTACATTTTACCCCATGTCCAGTGACGTAAATCAATCTAGACTCAAATTACTCTGTAAATGTATGTTGCCAACACCCCCTCTCTGTGGGTTGTGAAGCTGTAAATTCCAAATTTTCAACATCAGTCACAGCTGTTGCTGCAGAAGAAATGTAGAACTATGGTCCTTTCCTACACCCATGCTGCACATCCCTAGCTGCTTTTCCTAATGATTTACCCCCTGCTTGCCCCCATTTCATCACTTTCCTATCACCCTTTTTTTCTTTTCTTTATTTAAAATTAGCTCTGGTTTAAGCAGGAGTAAGTGCAGCTAATTAAAGCTAAGGACACTTAAGCATCTCTTAGCATCACTTAGCTTTGCCCAAAACCATGCAAACCTACTTACAACTGCTTAAAAGTGCTTTAATCACTCTGCCTCAATCAGCCCTTGTTCTGCCCAGCAACAAAATAATCAACCCTGACAAGTATTGAACCCAGGATCCTGTGTACTACAATCACAGCAACATACTGCAACACCATCTGAGCTGTGGGAATTTGCAATGCTTTTACAAACATATCATGCATCATGGTCATTTAACATTAGTGAAAAGAAGTCATCATTATTAAGTCTTGAATCCAGGACCCTGTGCACTACAATCACAGCAACATAACACTACATCATCTGAGCTGTGGGAATTTGTAATGCTTTTACAAACATAACATGAATTACAGTCATTTAACATAAGGGAAAAATACACATCCCTGGCAAGCCTTAAACCCAGGACCTTGTGCAATCTAGTCAGCAGCTACCACTACTCCACATGATCTTTGAGAGTTAACAATGATCCAGGAAATATATCATGCAGGATGGTCATCCAACATTAGGGAAAAACCTGTGGAATTACTAATGTGATATATATATATATATATATATATATATATATATATATATATATATATATATACACACTCAACCTCTTAGTGCAAGGCATCTGCACAAAACTTGACAAAGTGGTAAAGGACAAAAAATAGGGACATAGTTGAAATATGGTTGTTATAAGCTTAGAAAGTTGCTGGAGTATCACAGTGTGTTGTAAAATATTTTCTGATAGATTTCAGGTCTGGAACACAAATGATTGTCATCATTTAGTGACTTCTATGCTCACATCATCCCAGTGAGTTGTCAGAAATCCACAACAGTTATGGGGAACAGACCAAAAATATGACCCACACATCTGGACAGTCTATGCAAATTTGGACAGTGGAGAGGTATGACTGCAGTCATGTAACAGAAGAGGAAAAAACACAGAGAGCTGCCAACCATTTCACCTAGTACCTTCTGAACTACAGTCAGACCAACACAACACTACCCCAAATCAGCTCTGGGGAATTACTCATGCATTTGCAAATATATCATGCACAGAGATGTAACTGTAGGGAAAAAACAAACATCTGTGAGAAATTGTCTACCCGCAACCATTTGCACCACAGTCACAGCAACATACCAGTAGGCCAACTGAACTCTAGAGTATAACGACTCTTTCAACAAACATATCCTGATTTCCAGTCACACACTACTCCTACATAAACTGCCCCAAGTCACAATGTACTTGGAATCTTGACATGTTGCATGACATGCCTCAGTAAGCCCCTACAAACATATACAGCTGATACACCACCAGCATCTGTAGCAGAATGCACAATCTGATAGAATACGGGCTATGGCACTCACATCTGCCCCTCTCCCTACTCAGCCCAACAAACATGTACACACTACACTGCTATACAGTCTTGACAGTCTCTTAACAATGGCCAGACATACATAACTCTCAACTGTACAGATTTCTACAGAATATCCAGGGTGTGGGACCATATATATGTTCACTGCCTCATAACATTTCTGGGATTCTGCTAAATCAATGGGATGTTATCAGGAGTGAAGTCACTAAATAATGATATGCCGTACCTCTAAACCTCTTAGTGCAAGACATCTAGACAAAGCCTAACATACTTGGAGGACAGAGGGCCAAAAATAGGGATATATCTTAAATAATGGTGTTCTAAACCGAAAAAGTTGCTGGTGTTACAGGGTTTGTTGTAACATAACTTTTCTGAAGGATATGAAGTTTGAAACCCAAATGGATGTTATCATTTAGTGACTTCAGTCCTCAGATTATCCTACTGATTTGCCAAAAGCAGAAATTGTCTAAGTTACAGACAAAACATAAGAAGCAAATCTCTGGACATTCTGCAGAAATCTGGACAGTTGAGAGGTATGTCATATACATATCACTGTCAGACTTCAAATCACACAGAAAATGCATGTCCAGACAAGCACTGCTAATCTAGCAATCTTCTAACAGTATAACAGCA
The DNA here is from genome assembly GCF_019279795.1 of Protopterus annectens. Taxonomy (NCBI): domain Eukaryota; kingdom Metazoa; phylum Chordata; order Ceratodontiformes; family Protopteridae; genus Protopterus; species Protopterus annectens. Next base: position 1,609,844,260 of record NC_056739.1, read on the forward strand.
ATACTGACAATCTGTCCTTAATTCTAGTACTTTGTCCCCCATTTTGTTTGGCTTTCTCCACATTTCTTGTTCTAAAAGGTATATCCACCCATCTTCTGTGAAGCTGTAGCTTCCACACCTCCATAACGTCGTCCTTACAGGCAAGGAAAAGGGGCAAGGCCCACATGAAAGGACTTGATTATAGCACTGTGTTGCTATGCCATTGGCTAATGTAAAGACAACACAGCTGTTCTGGATGCAATTAGCAAGTGTGAGACACCAACTGGTGCACAGGCCATCACCTGCTGATGAGCATTACCTACAAAAAGAAGGCAAGCTGCTGCCTATGCAAAACAGGTCTGAACCTTTCTACACAAAGACAGACTGTGGCTACACAATCCTAAATGTATGCATTATTATGAAAAAACTCTTCAGCACTATAACAGGTATGTCAAACAATTAAGCATGTAATGGAATGCAGAAAGTGGGATGCAATAATGTGAAATAGGAAGTTAAACAATAGGTCTCAACAGGACTTGCTGGACTACTATGTTGATGTCCAGCACCTATGAGCATCCCTGCTGGCTCTGTCTGCAGTGACATAGATCACAGTTCTTGCCCCTGAATCACCCCAGCAAAGGTCAGCTCACATATGACTTCTACTGGAGTGTCTGTTGTACAATAATGATTGCGACACTGCCAGGCCAGCTACCTGGGATGTTGTAAATATACTTATGTGACTTGTGAATGCTACTATGATACATATGCTTGTCTTACAAATGTAAGAGACCTATATAGGGTATGTGCAGAGTAAACAACTGGTGCAGAAGGGTGATTTGAACTGTATGTTATATACTAAGCTCATACCTTTCAACTGTCCAGAGTTTTGCAGACTGACCACATGATTGCCCCATATTTGTAGTGAATGTCTCATACAGTTGTGTTTTGTCTGGCAAATCGCTGGTAAATCAGTAAAGGCTGAAGTCATAACATGATAGCATACATTTGAAAGTTAGATTTCATATCCTTCAGAGTCTTCCTGTGAATGCAAAACCTACTTTGCTAGCAACTAAGTGTGTTACAGCTATATTTATAAAGCGTCACTATTTTAGGGCCTTTGCCCCTCATTGACGTGTGCCTTTGTCCAGATGTCTTGCTCTAACAGCTTGAGAGGTATGACTGAGCTGCTAGAGTGTAAACACAGTGTACCATACTGACAAAGAACAGAAATGTATATCAAGTATTATCTGTGCACATGTATATATTAATAGGAGAAGCTGGAAGCCTCAAACATACAGACATGAGTTGCAAAGCGTCAAGTAAATAGGCTGTACTTGTTTTACAAATGTGTTATCGTAGTTCCAGTGCATCAACCAGACATAAATGTCTACAGTTACAGGTTGTTGTATTGCCTTCAAACATAAAATAATTACTAGATTGATTATAATTACTAAGTTGAAATTGGAAAAGTGTGCAACTGTGTTATGACTTCCAGTGCTACCCACACATCAGACAGATATGTACACCTGATGCAGGGAAATATGTTATTTGCTGTTAGCCTGTACTGTTAGCCTGTGAAATGAAGGCAGGTAAGAAACACTGATGTAATATGAGATAATAAAGAATTAATGTGGATTATTACTTGCTGACCTGTCACACACAAACAGCTCTCTGCATGTTGTATGAGAACTAGGCAAATGTGACATTGTTTATATATATATATATATATATATATATATATATATATATATATATATGGCAATATGGTATATCTGTCTGATGTTTGTGTGGTCTGCATTGTTCTGAGTATCAGTCTTCTCTGCATGTACTTTAGATTTGAAGCTCAGTATTTAAGCTTTGATGACTTGTATTTTGTATGTTATTGTAGTATTACATTTGTTTGGTTACATGTATGCTGTTCTGCTGTACTTTTAGCAGTTCTTGGCTAGGGTCTGTTAACAAAGGTTACCAAAGAATTCCTTTTAAACTTGTGAATAGCTGCAGTTAAGTAGTCTGTGTAACTTAGGCACAGCATTGCTCTCTTAATTACAATTATCTGTAGTCAGCTGAAGTTTTTCTGTGTTGTGCACTGCTCTGAGTATCAGTCATCTCTGCATTTAATGTTGATTTGAAGCTCTTTAGGTAAGTTTTGGTCATATCTGTTTTGCATCTTATTCCAGTATTGCATTTGTTTAGTTAAACATTTTCTGTTCTGTTGGAATGGTAAGGGTTCCCCTTTGTTGTGTTCAAATATTTGTTGGCATGTGACTTGGCTGCCCCTACTACAAATCTCATTTTGAACATACGTCCCAGTTGTATCTCATCAGCTTATCCTACTGAGTAGCCAGATATCATTAGGCCCACCCCCACCCTACCCCACCCCCTTCATTTCTTAACCAGACATTATTGTGTTTCATCCCTTCCCACGAAACCTACGAACAAAAAATATTTTACTGTAGTTCTGTCTATTCCAACTGTATTACTTCAATTTGCTTTCGCTGCCTGTTTCTACAATGACTCAATTGCATTTATTCTGCTCCATTTATTACTGCTTGTCAGTAGCCTGATGTAATTCTGTTATGCTAAGGCTGTGTGTTTAAGGACATGGGCTTCAGGCCAGTTGTTTTACATGAAGTAGGTTTGTGGTCTGCACTGTTGTGGGAGGAGAGACTACATTATGCCCTTCTGAGCTAGAACTTGCAGGCTAAAGGCTCATTGTGACTGCTCATTTGAACTGCGTTTTTCTGACATTGGTATGCCTTGTTTGCTGTAGCATGCACATCCTGACCTGCTGAATATAGCTTTGTTTGTACAACTTTAACACTAATCGGGGCCAACGTTTTTGGAGAGGGTTCCCCTGCACCTTAGTGACAGGAGTGTGCAGTTAGAAGTTGTGTGACTGAAGAATGCTGGGACAGGGCTCTGTTCTAAGCTTTACTATTGGTTAACTGGTTAATCCATTTAAATTAATTTGCTCTTGTTTGCTATTGTCATATTTAAGTGTGTATCTGTTTACCTCTGTTACACTGACCTAAAAAGATTTTAAATTTCTTTAGCATAGTCTGGTTACATGCTTTGCTGCAGTCACATCTGTTTGTGTGATTCTTGTGTTTCCTCCTCCGCCATCTAGTGTTGTCTAAGGACTGCCTGCACTTACTGGGAGTAAGTGAACTGGTTGACACTGGTCTACCATAGGATCTTGACCTAATAGCTCAGGGACAAGGGTTGATTGGTCACTCCCAGTGTTCCTATTTTACCTTCATTGTTGTGGTATTTCAAGCCAGGATGTGCATGGCTTTGTGCTTTTGTGCAGTTTTAACACTTTGAGAGGTATCTCAGTTGCATTTCTTTCCCTTACTGCACTCCTGTGTGAATGAGGCCCTCGCCTGCAGGTACTGTCTTGATGTTATCCAGCCATACTCACACCTATAGTTGCTATCCTCAGATATTACCCACTCAACTATCCCTGACGTCTCTTCCACAGATGCTGATAACCATGGACGAACAATTTCCTGTGCTTTCTAATGCTAATCCATTTGATATGGGCATCCTGACACAGTGTAGCCACTGCCTTATGTACACAGACATGTCTGTGCTACTACTACCTGGAACACAATATGTGAAGGGTGCAATCACGTTAAGAACCTAGAATCTTTGCTGTCTCAGTCACATGACAGTACATGATTGACAGACCACAATGCTTTGCCAGAAATGGCCTTCATCTGTCTCCCCTGGGCTTTAGATTTCTGGCAAAGGCACTTGCCTTCCCCATAGTGGCTTTTGTAGGCAAAGTCATGAGAAGAAAATTACCAGTAAGAAAGCTTATTATAAGCAAAATGTAAAGGTAATGTTGCTAAATGCTAGAAGTCTTAGCATGAAACTAAAGTCATTGCAAGCGTTCCTTGTCCTGGAGGATGCTGACATTTGTCCAGTCACTGAAACCTGAGTTGAAGCTGTGGAGAGCACACTAACCTTGCCAGATTACTCATCCTACCATACTTTCAGACTCCAAATGGAGGGCTGCAAAACCAAAGGAGATGGAGTTTTAAATGTTATCATACACATACACACCTCCAGGCTGGTCAAACAGTATGACGCACAGGAGGCATCTCAAGTGCAGTTAACTGTTGACAAAACAACTATTCAAATCATAGCTAGCCACAGACCTCCAAACATGACTCAGGACACCCACTACACCTATCTGGGCTTACTTGAATCTGTCAAGATTGAACCCTCTACCCTGATCCTGGGTGACTTTAACTACCCAACCATAGTGTGCATGACCTGTTCTACCTGAACATGAATGCACAGAGATTCCTCGGCTTTGTCAATGCCAATTCATTGGATCAGCTGGTCAACACCCCTATGACAGATGGAAATATCCTGTACCTGGTCATAACCAATATGAGTAGCCACTGTAGCACGTCTACAATGTCATCCTCCTTGGTAAGATCTGACCATAAAGCAATCACTTTTGAAGTCACCATCCCCCCTGCCTCCCAACTTGTCAGGGTCAAACAAAAAACACTTTTCCAAAACTGACTATAAGTCTCCTCAGAACAGGTAGAAGTCACCTCACAGCCACTGTCCCATCAGTTGGAAATAGCAGTAATGTCCAAGCCTACACTTAAATACTATATGAGTTGCTACATAGCTCTATGGACTCTGCAATACCTGACAGGACAAAAGTATCTCCCTCAAGGTAGGGTAAACCTTTGTGGTGGACAGCAGCAATACACAAACTCCATAATAGGTGGAAATATTTGCTGTACAGGGCCAAGACTGAGCAGGTGCCAAATTGGATGCAATCTCACCTTTGTCTTAACAAGCAAATAAGGTCACAGGTGAATTACCCTAATGCTAACTTTGACTGCAAATTGGACACATCCACCAAGTTTAATCACAAGGCCTTCTTCACATATGTCTGCAGTCTCAGGCAACACCCAAGTCTGCTCTATAGTGGTGGTCAATAACACCACATACACATACACTATAGATATAGCCAACCTGCTGCAGACAGTTTAATTGAAAATATCACCCCTTGACCCCCCATCAGTAAACAAGGACATGTGCAGCACCTGCCCCCCTCCCCTCATCATCAGGGAGCAGGTCCATAATGCCCTCTCAAAGGCAACAAACTGAAGTTTCCATGGGGCCTGATACCATCCCTGGCTGCATCCTACATGAACTCAGGCATGAGCTCTCAGCTCCATTACACACTGAAATCAACCAAAGCCTGAGCAGCAGTGTCACCTCATCTGCACAGAGGACAGCCACTGTCATCCCACTACACAAAGGTGGAGCATCCACTGACCCAGCCAACCATATGCACATCAGCCTAACTAGCCTGATCTGCAAGGTCATGGAAGGCATTATCAAGGACCTTATAAAGAGGGGCATCAGCAATGTCACAATGCTTGAGCCCACACAGTTTGGTATTGTCAAAGGGAGATTAGGCCTGTTAAATCTGGTAGACTTCTTTGAAGTGGTCAACAAACACATGGACAAGGGGAAGATGGTGCACACTGACTACATTCACCTAGCCAAAGCCTCTGACAATAATCCCCAGTCAACCATAATACATAAGCCTACAGAGCTAGGCATCAACCTGTATGTTAACAGATAGGTAGCTAACTGGCTCAATGATAGGACCCACTCAGTCAAAGTGGTGTAAGCCACCTCTAGTAGTAGACCCTTTAAAAGTGGTGTGCCACAAGGATCGGTCTGGGAGCCTCTATTGTTTGAGATATACATTTCTGCAGTTCAAGACAAAACCAGTGGTATGTGGCTGACCAGGTTTACAGATGACTTCAAGCTGGCCACTCTCTTACATTCCCCTACTGATGTGAGCATCCTCCAAGAGGCTCTTACCCAAATTAATGACTGGTGCCAGAAGCATTGCCTCAAACTGAATGCCAGGAAATGCATCATTATACCTGTTCTGGTAGCTGTAATCCACCCTAATTATGACAGTAATAACAACATACTGATCATGCAATCAGGTATGAGGCGACTTGTGCACCAAGGTTGAAAGTAACCTGACAGTTTCCCACCACGTTGGCACCATTGTACAGAAGGCTGTCTACATGACCCACCTCACAAGTAAGGATAAGTCATCCAAGAACCAGGAGCCCATAACATCCCTGTACTCCACCCTTAACAGACCCATTACTGAGTACAATGGCTCCTTTGGCATGTATCTTTCCAAGCACATGCAGCAGTTGGAGAGACCACAGAGGTTCCTGACCAGGGAAATTCAGGGTCTACAACACCTATCCTTTACAGATAGGCTGAAAGCCCTGTCCCTCTACTCAGTCTAACAGAGACTGATCATAGGTGACCTCTGTCTGGCATGCAAGGCCATACGCAACCTGCATGCAAGGCCCTCACCTAGTCTGTGACATGAATAGTACTTGGTGGTGGGATAGATTTGTGTCCCAAACAATAAACTGTCTGTAAAATATACTACTTCCCCATGTCTAGCAGAGTATTTCTATAGCCCTCTTTAAGACAAAGCTGGACAACTGCATGGGAAACAGAAAAGACACTCCTGGGATCCCGGCTGTGTTCCAAC